>NC_044915.1:355459-647299 GCF_001633185.2 Quercus lobata | reverse complement strand
CCGTCCAGGCCGAGGACGCGGTAATAGAGAAGAAGGACCAGGGCAATGGCAAAAAGACCTCCTCGAAGGCCAAAGATCCTGCTAAGAAGTCAGTCACCGAGGATCTTGGGGCAGATTCCCAAGCTAAGGACGTTCCCCCTTCTCAGCCAGAGCAAAAAGAGAATCCTCCTGCCGAGGCTTAGCTCCTAGGTTTTTCTTACTGTATTAATTTTTTTTTTTTTAAAACGGGAGTTGTCTTACTTTTTGTTCTTTTGTAAAGACTTCCCTTTGTATTACTCTCGGCCTATTAATATAGAATGTTCTTTCTCCCATTTCTCCTTTGTATTTATGACTGATGTTGATATAGTTTCATTACTTTGTTCAAAGTTAATGCTACTGTCCCTCTAGTTGATGTTTGCAACAATCCTTAAGATTCTACCGATATAAACAAATGAGAAAAGGCAGTGCCATGCGGCGAACTTAGAACAATAGATGCTATTATACAAGACTTATGAACGTACCTTAAAATTGCACAGGAATCCTGAGTTGTTAATTTTCCCTAAGTCTGTGGTTCGATGAGCCATGCAGGACTTAGGTTCTGTTTAAAACTTGGATTGATGCCCTAAGTTGTTAATTTCCCCCTAAATCTGTGGTCTGAGGAGCCATGCAGGACTTAGGTTCTGTTTAAAACTTGGATAGATGCCCTAAGTTGTTAATTTCCCCTAAGTCTGTGGCCTGAGGAGCCATGCAGGACTTAGGTTTTGTTTAAAACTTGGATAGATTCCCTAAGTTGTTAATTTCCCCTAAGTCTGTGGTCCGAGGAGCCATGCAGGACTTAGGTTTAGTTAAAACTTGGATAGATTCCCTAAGTTGTTAATTTCCCCTAAGTCTGTGGTCCGATGAGCCATGTAGGACTTAGGTTCTATTTAAAACTTGGATAGATGCCCTAAGTTGTTAATTTCCCCTAAGTCTGTGGTCCGAGGAGTCATGCAGGACTTAGGTTCTGTTTAAAACTTGGATAGAGGGAAGTGGATCAATGGATATGCGATGATCACAGAATAAAACGTAGGCAGAGCTGTTTTCATTAATAATAATATCTCCTTAGATTATTTACATTCCACGGGCGAGGTACAGTTTTTTCATCTAAGTCTTCTAAGTAATAAGCACCTACTCCGGCCACAGATGTGATGCGATACGGTCCTTCCCAATTGGGTCCCAGCTTGCCCCAAGAAGGGTTCTTAGCGCTGCCAAGAATCTTTCTCATCACGAGGTCGCCTAGACTCAAAGGTCACAGCTTTACATTAATATCATACCCCTACTTTAGCTTCTGGTGATAATAGGCCATATGGATCATCGCTTTTTCCCTTTTTTCCTCAACTAAGTCTAGACTTCTCCCCAGCAACTCGTCATTGTTTTTTGGGGTAAAAGTGCTAGATTTCAATGTGGGGAAGCTGTCCTCGAGTGGGAGTACGGCTTCGGCCCCATAAGTCATTGAAAAAGGGGTTTCTCCCGTTGACCGTCACGGCGTCGTTTGATAGGTCCATAAAACGTGTGGTAGCTCTTCCACCCATCTCCCCTTTGCATCATCCAACCTCTTTTTCAGTCCGCTCACTATGACTTTGTTTACGGCCTCGGCTTGCCCGTTTCCTTGGGGGTAGGCAGGAGTGGAATATCGGTTTGTGATCCCAAAGTCCCAGCAGTATTCCCTGAAGTTTTTACTATCAAATTGAAGACCGTTGTCTGAGATGAGGGTGTGAGGAGTTTCGAAGCGTGTAATGATGTTTTTCCAAATGAATTTCTTGGCATCCACGTCCCTGATGTTGGCCAAAGGTTTAGCCTCTACCCATTTGGTAAAATAATCGGTGCCGACTATTATGTATCACTTATTCCCTGCTGCTTTAAGGAAAGGGCCGACAATATCAAGACTCCACTGAGCAAACGGCCAAGGGCTGGAGAGGGGGTTAAGGACTCCCCCCGGTTGGTGGATATTTGGGACGAATCTCTGGCATTGATCACACTTTTTTGCATATTCTTGGGCCTCTCTCTGCATGTTCGGCCACCAGTACCTTTGGGTGAGTGCCCTGTGCACCATCGATCTTCCTCCTGTGTGACTTCCATAAATCCCCTCATGTAGTTCTTCAAGCAAGGACTCGGATTCCTCTGGGTGTATACACAATAGGTATGGCCCAAAATAGGAACGCTGGTATAGCCTGTGGTCCTCTGACAACCAGAACCGAGGAGCATTCCTCCGTATCTTCTCGGCCTCCAGTTTTCCTTCTAGTAATGTATCGTCTTTGAGGAAGTTCATTATAGGATCCATCCAGCTAAGATTCCTTCTAATATGATGGATCTGAGCTGTGTCTCTTCCGATTGAACTTGTCTGGCATAAATCCTCGACGAGGATCATTCATGGCAGATCATGCGTAGAGGACGTGGCCAGAGTGGCCAGCGAATCCGCATGTGTGTTCCCACTTCTAGAAATATGCATCAGGTTAAAGGATTCAAAGTCTGACTGCAGGCGCTTGACTCGACCGAGATACTCCTGCATTCTAGCATCTCTAGCTTTTAACTCACCCATCACTTGGCCCACGACCAATTTGGAGTCCGAGAACGCTTCCATTGCCTTTCCGCCCAATTTTTGAACCATCATCATTCCTTGAAGCAGGGCCTCGTACTTGGCTTCGTTGTTCGTAGCTGAGAACCCGAGTCTTATCGACTTTTCAATGGTAATACTTTCGGGCGATATCAGAACTAGCCCGATCCCAGATCCTTTTTAGTTGACCACGCCGTCCACATAGACCTTCCAATGCGAGGTTTCTCGAGCTGAGATTATGCCAACCGATTTTCCATCCATGTTTTCCCCTTGTGTTACTGTTTCCACAGAAGGCTCAGCGAATTCTACGACTAGATCTGCGAGGACTTGACCCTTTATAGAGGACCTAGGCATGTATTTAATGTCAAAAGCCCCAAGAGTGCACTCCACATGGCGATTCTTCCCGTGTAATTGGCGCTTCGGAGCACCGATCGAAGGGGAAGCTGGGTTAGAACAATGACTGTGTGCCTGAAAGTAATGGGGGAGTTTTCGCGTGGCATGCACTACTGCCAGAATTGCTTTCTCCAATGGTAAGTAGCGCACTTCAGCCTCATATAATGATTTACTTACGTAATACACTGGTCGTTGTACTCCATTATCATCCCGTATCAGTACCAGGCTTACAGTATGAGGGGCTACTGCTATGTATGCAAACAGTACCTCGTCCGCCTCAGGGCTAGACATGATGGGTGGTCGCGACAGGTATTCTTTAAGTTGCTAGAAGGCTAGGACACAATCCTCCGACCACTCAAACCCTTTTCACTTATTTATTAATAGGTAGAAAGGTCGGCATTGGTCTGCAGATCGTGATATGAACCGGTTCAACGCTGCGATCATGCCAGTGAGTTTCTACACTTCTTTTGGATTCCGAGGAGCCTATAGGCTATTAATCGCTTTGATTTGATTTGGGCTTACCTCTATTCCTCTGTGGGTCACCATATAACCTAGGAACTTCCCAGACCCGACCCCAAATGAACACTTGGAAGCATTGAGCCGCAACTTATGCTCCTTTAAGACGCCAAAGACGATCTCCAGGTCCTTCACATGCTCGGACACCACCTTGCTTTTTACCACCATATCGTCTATGTAGACTTCAATAACCTTGCCCAGCTGCGGTTCGAACATTTTGGTCATCATCCTTTGGTAGGTTGACCCCACGTTCTTTAGTCCGAAAGGCATCACCTTATAGTGGTAGTTTCCGACGGGTGTCATGAACGCCGTTTTCTCCTGATCCTCTAATGCCAGTGGTATCTGATGATAGCCCTGGAAGGTGTCCAGGAAGCTCATTCGAGGGTGGCCTACCGTCGCATCTACCAGTCGGTCTATTCGAGGTAACGGGAACGGGTCTTTCGGGCATGCCTTATTTAAGTCTGTGAAGTCCACGCAGACTCGCCACTTCCCCGTTTTCTTTCTTACCACCACCGTATTTGCCAACCATTTGGGGTAAAATACTTCTTTGATAGCCCCTGCCTTTTTCAACTTCGTTACTTCCTCTTTAACTGCACTGGCATGTTTTTTCGAGGGGCGTCAGGGTGGCTGCTTCTTTGGAATAGAAGATGGGTTAACATTTAAGTAGTGACAAATGAGACTAAGGTCAACCCCAGGGGCATCGTAAGCGTCCCATGCAAATACATCAACATTTTTCCTCAGAAACCCGACTAGTTCCTCTTTTTCTTGAGAAGGTAACTCCGAGCCGACCTGGAAAAATCTCTCTGGGTCATTGTCAACGGTAAACTTCTCCAAACTTTCACACCTTACCTCCTCGGCTAGCTCACTAACTTGCCCTGCCGAGGTGGTTGATTGCTATAAGTTTTCAAGAGCCGAGGACTCGGCATTGGACTGACATGAGATGGCAGCCACCATACATTGCCTAGCCATGGCCTGATCTCCACGAATCTCTTCCACTTGGCCTCCGGACAGGTATTTTACCTTTTGGTGAAGTGTGGAAGATACGGCTTCCAGGGCATGGATCCATGGCCTGGCTACTATCGCTATGTAGGGCGAGTAGGCATCGACCACGATAAAGTCCACCTCCACTGCTTTTGATCCGATCTGTATGGGTAATCTGATCTGCCCTTTTGGTACAACAGTCTTCCCTTCGAAGCTGATAAGGGGAGAGTCATAAGCCATCAAATCCTCCGGCCTTAAGTTTAGCCCTTTGTATAGATCAGGGTACATTACCTCTACTGCGCTGCCCGGGTCTTCTAGTACCCTCCTCATATCGAAACCTCCGATTCTCAGCGTAACCACTAAGGCATCGTTGTGAGGTTGAATAGTTCCCCTCTTATCTTCGTCCGAGAATCCTAATATTAAAGAGCTTCCCTTTTTAGATCTTTTAAATTCTTTTTCCCTATCCTCGGCGGAGAGTCGAGCCACGGACAGCACCCTGGAAGGAAATGAGTCGGTTCTTCTTGGAGCGGCGAGGATGACGTGTATTGTCCCCGTGGGAGGTCTTAATGATACATCTTTTCGAGGCTCTTGTATTGCCTGGCCCAGATGACCACTTGAGGGGTGTAAAAGGTGACGTAACTTTCCTTCTCGGACCAGCTGATCTAGGTGATTCTATAGATTCCTGCAATCCTCAATGGTATGCCCATGGTTCTGATGATAGTGACAATACAGGTTCTGGTTGCGTTTCGAAGGGTCCCCAGCCATTTTTCCTGTCCATCTGAAGAAAGGTTCATTCTTGACTTTCTCCAGAATTTGCTGTACTGGCTCTCTGAACACGGCATTAACCGTTTGCATGTTACTTTGTCCAGCATGTCTTGAAAAATCTCTCCTCGGCTGGTTATTGTTATATTGTTCTGACCTGTAATCATTCCCTTTTGGGGGAGTGATCTTCTCCTTTCCCTTTCCTTGTAACTGGTCTTCTTCCACCCTTTTGTACTTGTCAATCCTATCCATCAATTGATGAACGTTGGTAATGGGTTTACCAGTTAGAGATTTCCTTAATCCATGCTCGGTGGGGAGACCGCTTTTGAATGTGCTGATGGCGACATCATCGTGGTTCTCATCCAACTCGTTATACATCTCCCAATACCTATCCGAATACGCCTTTAGGGTCTCTCCCTCGTGCATGGACAAGGACAATAACGAACTTAGGGGTTGAGGGACTCTGCTATTTGTAATAAAGCGAGAACAAAAAGCCTGAGTGAGCTGCTTATAGGAGCTTATGGAATTTGTCTTCAGGCTGTTGAACCATCTCATCGCCATTAGCCCCAAGCTGGATGGGAAAACTTTGCACATCAGAGCCTCATTTTGGGAGTAGATGGCCATTCTTTGGTTAAACTGGCTCACGTGCTCCACCGGGTCTGCTCGGCCGTTGTAGATGGCAAACGTTGGTTGATTGAAACGTCGAGGTAATTTAGCCCCTTCAATCTTGTGAACGAAGGGCGATCTGGAGATCTGATCCAATGCCTTGTTAATGACATCATTACCCAATCCCTTGCTAGATGGGCTCTCATACCTCCGTACAGGGTGCAACTCCTTCTCGTAAGAAAAAGTTTCACTCGGGGGAGTTCTCGACCTCCGTCTGTAACTGACGTCCTTCTCCTCATTAGAGGATGCATTTGAGCTGGAGGGAGATCGCTTTTGCCGTGCACAATGTAGCTTTCTTTTCAGGTCTTTTATCTCTCGTTGCATGGCCTGATGATTGTTTCGCCTTCGGGATACACGACTACCCATTTGGATATGGCTTTGGCTGGTCTGGGTAGTATGTACGCTTCCCTCATGATTCCTTCCATTGCCTGGATTTGTTCCCGGGTTGGAAGGATTATTTTGCCATTGAGACCCAATAGGTTCCGTCAGTTGAGGGTCAGCTTGGTGGGGATTCTCCTGGTGTGGACCTAATTCTGCCATGCTTAACCGTCGTCCTTACTAACACTTAAGTTCTTCCCATAGACGGCACCAATTATAGAGGAACAATTTGGTGACCCAGTCCGGGTTGGAAGGATTATTTTGCCATTGAGACCCAATAGGTTCCGTCAGTTGAGGGTCAGCTTGGTGGGGATTCTCCTGGTGTGGACCTAATTCTGCCATGCTTAACCGTCGTCCTTACTAACACTTAAGTTCTTCCCATAGACGGCACCAATTATAGAGGAACAATTTGGTGACCCAGTCCTTGTTGTTTAAGTCTTGGTCCAAAAAGTCCAACACAATGAGTTCTTATAGAGTATGGGCTAAAGAACTCGGTTTAAGTTTAAACGGTTTGTTGCATGGGTTAAGGAAATACACGAGCAAGAGCAAATGCCACTGTGTCAAAAGATCCCCAGGAATGATAGGGCTAAAAACTTGATTAATGGATACAGATCAGTGCAATAGGATTTCCTCTTAATGCTACAGTATTCTCTTCTTTTTTCTCGTCCCCCTCTCTTGGGGGATTTCTACATATTATATAGGCTCTTTCCAATCATCTGGGTTTTACACTTGTTGATCATCCAAACCCCCACTTGAGCACCTGTCTCATCAGACATCTCTCTCAGTTCTTTGTGAGTTGCGGTAGTCAAGGTAGCACTGTTCAGGGGTCTTCTCCACATTAATGCGGCCAGAAGAGTAGTTGTAATGCATTTAATGTGGTGGTGGCAGCCTTTGCTAAGATATTTCGAGTTTCCTTCCTTTTTACGTATTTAGAAGATGGGCTGTAGTGGTTTGGATGTACCTTTGCTCCGGATTTTGCAATATCCGAGGAGAAATTACTCCTCGGACATGTTTTCTTTGCCCTAGTGGGTCTGAATAAGAATTGCTTGAGTCACGCTGGCTCCTCGGATGGGCTGTGTCCTCGGACGGGCTTAGGGCCCAGCCTGTTATTTTGGGCCGGTCCCCACAATATATATTGTGGATGTTTTTCTTGATTTAATGGACTCCTAGCACAAAAAAATCCAAACAATTTACTCAAACTCATGAAAATACGAAAAAAAGAAGCTTTGACCAAAATTAATAAAGATTGTAACATTTTTGTGTTTGTAACTTTTCAAGGGTGTCTATTAAAACCACCGCGCACCCTTGATACGATAGTTTTCACAAGTATAAATACATGTGGAGTGTGGGGGGTAATAGTTGGGGTTCAAGTCTCTATAAGAAAGGTTCACACACATATACACTTATATTAAGTTAGAGTAGAATTTCTATCCCGTAAAAAATAATAGAAAAAATTGTCTATTAAGGACATAAAAATGGAAAGATTTACTGGACTTTTTTTTTAAAATGAAAGGAAAGACTTATTTGGACTTGGCACCAAATCATGAGTTAATTTGTAAAACAATGTACTTTCTTAAACTATATCAAATATTTATGGTAATCTTAATTAGATAAAGACTCCTAGGCTGGCTAACAAATTAACGCAATTAGGAGACCTGGTTGAATTATTAGTTTCAGATAGGACATCACTTAACTTATGGGTGTGATTATGTAATGAAAAAAAATATAAATATATATATATATATATATTTATATTTATTTATTTATTTATTTTAAACTGTAAACACGAGTGACAGGAAAAATCTGTAATCATGGAACGTGCAATAAAGATTAGGGACACTGTAGAGCTTTATACAAAACACATTCAAGCAGTCTTTATACTACATTATTCAGGGGTATCAAATATATGATTATGAAATATTAATTCTAGCTTACTATCAAAAAATAAAAGATTTATAAATACGATTATGATATGTTTGGCAAGGTGGTTTAATTATAGTGGAGTAGTCACACTCACAGCCTCACAGGTACAGATATAAAGTGCATCAAGTGATGCATTCACTAGCCGCATTTATAAATTAATAAAGGGTTCTAAAACATATTTGATGCACTTACATATTGTAGATCATGGCTCAGTGCTTGGCATGTTAGAACAACCCAATTTCATCACCCTTTTTCTCTTTTTTATATTTTCTTAATTCATTACTTTTTCTTTTCTTTTTTTACTTTTCCGTTTCATATGTGCCCTAATTCTAAGAACTAATCATTTCCCGCAACAGATTCAGCCACCTCCACTTTTGCAATAATGATCTCTACCACTTGGTTAAGCCAGTTGTTTATGTGAATGAAAGCCAGATTCTCAATTATTTTGCGTGGAATATTGGAAAAAGAAAAATGCTAGAAATATAATTATTTTAATTTTTTTTTACAAACCACTGATTAGGTGAGTAATTATTAGTAAATGAAAAGTGATATTAATAGTGGATATAAATGAAAACCAATAAGAAGTTGACCGCATCAACATTTTGTAAAAATGTTGTAAAATAGTTTGTACTTGTAGTATTACTCTTGGAAAAATATATTTATTTTAAGGAGATTGAAATAAGGAAAAAGCTAAAAATTAGGATTTAATTAAAAGAAGTGTGTATGTGTTCAATTTTTATTGGTAGAGTATAAAGTGAAGCAGGAATAATGAGACAAAAGATCCCTAATTCGATGGTTTAAGATACTAAGTAAAACACGTGTTACAATTGATTTGTGTTATGGGTTGATATTGATCCACAATGGAAAATTTGGTAAAAAACACGTAAACTACTAGAGTTTTTTTATTAATTCAAGTGTGATATGTTACATGAATCTCCCTTGAGTGTTTTCCTTACTATTTTCTCTCTTCCTATATTCTGTGTCTCCTCCCTCTTCTCTTTCTTCTCTTTCTTTTATATGAGTCATCCCCTTTTCATATTTTGTCCTAATCCACCTGGATAACTTCTGTCCTTATCGGACTCTTCTTTTGTAGATTTTTCATCATGAATAGAGACTTCTGGGGCTTTTCTTACTGTTCAGGCATGTCATTCTGCATTAAATGTGATGATGTCAAGCAGACGACCTATATTGATGCGGGGGCTATTGTGGAATTATCAAGAACTTTTAGAAAGCTATCTCAGAGAAGTTTAGCCTCTCTAGGATTTATCTTGGTAGTTTGGATACACCTTGGACATGACCTCGGCATGTGGCTTGGAAGGGTATTGGGTCTAACCAAGTATTCGAGGTTTTGCATTCATTAAAAAATGGGCTAGCCAATACTAGATTTATCTCTATCATTTAGGATGATACTTAAGTTAGGCCTAGTACTTACCTTATTATAATAAGGCCCAATATTCGCCCCACTACATTTAGGTTATACTACTTTATTCTTAAAACCTTTCCAGTTTTCCAAATTGTAATGGTACTTGCAAAAATTTAAAATATATATATATATATATATCTCACAAATATCCCTATAACAAAATATTATAAGTTTGTTTGTTCATTTAGACCCCTGCATACTTAGATTGATTAATTGAATTAATTAACCAAGTTGTTAGTTAGGTTTATTATTCAGATCTATATTAAACAATAACAATCATATCACAATAAGCAGAATAATAAAAAAGACAAGCGATATGATGACCTAAAAAAACCAATGTAACTGTTTAGTTTCAAGGTAAAAAGACCTAAATAAGATTTAATCTAAACTATCCTCAAGGCAACAAATTCATTATGGAAGTTTTACAGAAGATTTTTTCCTCAAGCTACCTCTTATACAAAAATTAAACCATTAATGTTTTGGTTTGATTGTAAAGATCAATTATCATAAAGTGAAAAAAAAAATCAAATATTATCACATCTATAAAAAAAAAGGTTATTATATTTTTCAAGTCAAGTACATAATGAGATATATATATATATTGGAAAACAAAATGATCTTATTTAGAACTAGGGACAAGATATTATTTTCTTTTCCCCTAGTTTTGGCATTTGTCCACCTCATTATGTTACATTTTAAAAAGAAAAATTATTATAGGGAGAAAGAGGAGTAGAAGAAAGTCCATCACTCTTCTACCCAAAAAAAAAGAAAGTCCATCACTCCTTTTTGAGAGAACACACATAAAATAGTATAGGCACAGGCACTTATAAGAATTATGCTACCATAATGTGTACTTATAAATAGCGTTTCATGTATTCTTCCACTGTAGTATACTTGATCTCTGGATAAAGCTCAGAAGCTTCTACTGCATCATTTCCTATCTCGAAATTTGCAAGACACCCCTCGTAGCAAACATGATAGTAATGTATAAGTCCAACTTGCTGTGCGTACTCTTGTCCTTTTTGAGAAAGAAAAACCGTATCAGAATTTAAGAAAACATGTGACATAAACACAGTGAAAACTTTGAAATAAAAATATAATTAGTTATGAATTTTTACAACCTTTATTAAAACTCATAACAGTGAATGAGATCGGTAATAACATAATTAAACTTTCGGTGAATATTTTCTTTTTCTTTTTCTTTTAACGAGGCTTTTCTATGACAATTTCGTGATTGACCCTAAAGGCAGTCAATTCTTTGTCTTTGTCATTTTTTTTTTTTGGGATTAAAAACAGGATTCTCTCTCCATTAAAATAACATAAAGTTAGGAGCCAAGTAAGACATTAATACAGTACTTGTCTTAGAAATTAAACCAGTATCAATCGTACCTTTCAAGGAAGCTAGAAACTCTTCCTTGGGTATGGAAGACTTTTGCAACTCTTTGCCAATTAGTTTCTCCCAAATCTCAACAACTTCTCTTTGAGATAGGATGTTTTTAGGTGGCCTTAGATATACTGTTTTGTTGACAGTTCGAGGGTCATCTATAGTTTTGATGGTGTACTTGGCTATATCATCTTCCTCCACATAAATTGCTGCCACATTAAGACGAAAAATGTTGCAATTCTTGTAAAGGTAAATATAAAATTCGAGTACATATAGAAAATCCTCAAATCAAATACATTTCAGTGGTATTCATGGTTCTCTTCGATCTGTACAATGCAAAACTAGTAAGGTTGTTAAGGAAATACCTTTTTTATTTCCGTCACCCAACAATACCACTGAATCTCTTGAAGGAAGGATCTTACCGGGCTGGCACAAACCACCAAGAAAGTAACCAGCAAAACAGTTTGCGGAAATATATGTGAAAGGTATTTGAGCATCTTCAATGGCTTTCCTTACAATCATTTTGTCATCAAATGTCACTCTCCCAGGTTCTAATGCATCCTCCATTCTAGCAGGGTCGGTGCCAAACTCAGAGGGCAAAAATCTCTACCAACGTATAAAAAAAAAAAAAAAAAAAAAACTTGTCATGTAAACTAATTAATGAAAAACCAACAAAACCAATACGTGGATGTATCAAATATATATTTATCACGTTTATACTATATTAATTTAAAATAGAACATACAAATTTTTATTAATAGATATTTTGTGGGCATATAATTAATGAGATTCACGTCATTGAGAGATATAGGAAAAAAATAAAAAGATTGTAAAGTACAAGTGGCGGAGCTTTAGGAGGGCCAAGATATATATATATATATATATATATTTATTTATTTATATATATATTATTTATTTAACATATGATATTTGCTTAACAAAAAAAAAAAATATTTACATGAACCTTCATTCATACATCTTCCATAATTTTTTTTTATATTAAAAAAAAGGTCATGAGACTCATCCTCCATAGACCAAAAATATATGAGAGAGTGGGAGTTTTAAAAAAATTAAGGGACCCATTCCTAACCCGCCCCCCTCCCCAATGGCATCTGGAGAGTACTCACATAAGTTAATGTATAATAGTAGGGTAAATTTTGCATATCCAACTATAAATATTACTCACATCAGCCCATGTAAACTTATATAAATTAGAATTGTTGTTACAATAATTGGGTAAATATATACTATTACTATTCAGCTGTAAATATATTTTTTAATATTTCTTTACTCATATACATAAAGAGAGTTGATTTTAGAGAGCAATAAAATTTTTATAAAGAAATAATAATTTAATGAAATGTAATAAAAAATAGATAATATGATCCAGGGACAGACCCAGGTGGGGGCCCAAGCCCCCCTGGCCCATTTTTTTTTCTACCTATGCTATTTTTCATTTTGTAGTTGGCCCCCTCTTCTAAAACCTTAGGTCCCCCTCCTCTCCAATCAGCTTAGCTAGCCTAGTACAATTAGCCACTATCCAATTCAAAAACTTAACAAAAACAATAAAAGAATTCACAATGGTGATTGTATTTTAGAAAAAAAAAAAAAACTATTTGACAACCAAAAAACATGTGTTATTGGAGAAGTTAAAACTAAATTTTTTACAATTACAGTAAACTAGTATAAATACAAGTTGACTATAGCAAGCTGTTAAAAATAAAATAAAATATTTTATTAAAATTATCTCTCTTCCTTTAATTAAAAACTCAAATTCTCTCTTATCCTTATTATTTTAACGAGTTGTTTATATTATTTTAAATGAAGTGGTAAAAAAAAGAACATTTGATATTTAGTGTTTTGTAAAGTGAGATAGTAAAAATAGATAAAGTATCTTTTTGAGGTGCTAAAAATTAAAATTTTTTAGCACTACTACTGTAAATGCTCTAAATTCAACCAAAAAAAAAAAAAAAGTAGCCTAGTATTAAAAAAAAAATTGTTTTTGTTTTTATTGATAGATGATTGCGTTTTAGGGTCCGTTTGGATAAAGCTGAAAACTGAAAACTAAAAAACACTGTAGCAAAATAATTTTTAAATGTGTGAATAGTACCGTGGGATCCATTTCTAATGAAAAAATTGCTGAAAAGTGAAATTTGTGAGTCTGTGAACAGTACACGATATGCATTGATTGGCTGAAAAAAAATTAGAAAAGTCAAACTTTGCGGCTACTGTTCATTGAACAGTGCATGAACAGTAGCCGCAAGTATCAAAAACGCGTGTAAAAAAAAAGAAAAGAAAAAAAGAAAAGGGAAAACGCAGACGCGCGAAATCAACCCAATCCAAACGTACTCTTAATGCATTAAGAAATTATGATTTTGTGTATTTATAATTTGTTAATACTATGTGAATGCTTATTTGGAGGGTTTTTATTTTTTTATTTTTTTGGGCTTATACTACGGCCATCTTTAATTTAAAATCCTAAGTCCGTTCGATCTATAGTGAGAGAGAGATAAAACAAGGAATAAAAAAAAAGTAAAACAAAAGTGATATGACAGTGATACAATAACATTTGACTATTTGCGGGGAGGAGAGACAAAAATTATGTTGTAAAAGTTATATTATACATGTTAAACATTTAAAAAAAAAAAAAAAAATCTTATTCACTTGACCGAAATGCCCAAACAAACTGAAATGATCGGAACAAACAAAAACATACAAAATTTTTATTACACCAGTTTTACCACCGATACGAAATATTGGGTTTTGGTTTAGATTGGCAAGTAAAATATAGATTTGCAAAATTTATATATGTATATATACCTTTACATTACCAGCATCTTTGATGGCATCAATAAGCTTAAGTTGAAGGAGAATTTGGTGGCTTCGGATGTGAACTCCAGATATTGCACAGATAACAACATCAACTAATTTGATAGCCTTCACAAGGCTCTGGTGATCGGTAAAGGAACCAGAAACAAGGTGAGCACCTTGCTCCTTGAATGACAAAAGCATTTGAACTTTATCAATATCAACACCTATCTCTGCTCTGTTTAGGATGTATGTCTCATGACCTTCAGCCAAACTTGCCTTCACCAACCTCTTCCCTAGATACCCAGTTCCCCCTATAATCAGAACTTTGCCTTTTTCCATTTTTCTTTTTATTCCTTCTCTTCGTTCTGGTTCTAAAGAGATTTCCTTCCTCCGCTTTTTATAGCAAATGTTTGTTATGGTTTTTTGCTGGTGTTTGAAGCAATGGTAGGCTGTCTTGTTTTAACAAGGGAATAAATATTTTTTGTCGGGATTGGCGCCCACTGCCGAGGTATCGATTTCAGATTACTCTTTTCCATAATAATAATGCTGTGTAATTTTCTATGTATTTTAAATTTGTCTTTTATGGTGATCTCCTTGCATGTAACTAGGGGCATGCATGATGGACAAATGTAAGGGTTGTTTTTTTTTTTTTTTTTAATAAACCATATTAGGAAAGTTTTGACACTATTTTTATGAAAATTATAAAAAATTGTCAAAAAAAAGTAATTGCTTTATCATTTTCCCATAAAATATTTTTAAAAATAGTTTATAAACCAATGTCTTTAGAGCATCTATTGATATTTTCCTTTTGAAAAAGATAGGTAAAAATATCATTTTGGTCCTTATATTTTTGGGTTATTTTCAATTTGATCTCTAAATTTTGATGATTTCATCATTGTTATTTTCAACTTATAGTCAATTTGATCCATATCGTCAACTCACTAAAAGAAATTGACTGTAAGTTGATTGCAAGTTAAAAGTAATAGTAACCAAATTAATTGCTACCAAAATATATGGACCAAATTGACAATAATTCGAAATTATTGTCAATTAAAATGATATTTTCACCAAAAAAAAATCCATGTTTAGAACATTGGTATCAACTTTCCAAAATATTTTTCATTGTTTTAGGATAAGAACATACTTTTTCATATTTTAACTAACAAATACTTTTCATTTTCACCCAAATCAAATTTCTTATTTCTTAACCTTATTTCATTTAAGAGCATTCCCATTAGGACTGCCAAATAGGATATGTAGGATGATTTAGCATTAAAGCCCAAAAACCACCAAACACTTGGACTTGTAAAAGCTTAGAATTGCAAAAAAATTTGCAATATTGCTATAGTACCATCGTAAATTTACGATGGTACTGTAGCAACATTGTAAAACAAAATAATAATTTTTTATTCTCACCTATAAATATCTACCACTTTCTCTCTCTCTCCAAAACATTCTCAGTCTCACATCTCTCTCACAGTGGTTCATTTTTTCTGGCATGGTTGTGAGTTCGGCATTATCTGGTGGTTTGGCGGCGTGGTCTTGGCGGAGTGGGTCGAGATCAGCGTGGTGGTTGATCAAGTGGGTCAAGATTGGCGTGGCTTTTGTCGGGTGGGTCGAGCTCGGCATGGGTTTTTGTCAAGTGGGTTGTGGGTCATGGTGGTGGAGATCGGCATGGTTCGTGGGTTTTGATCGAGTTGGTTCGTGGGTCATGGCAGTGGAGATCAGTGTGGTTTGTGGGTTTTGATCGAGTAGTGGAGATCAGGTGGGTCGTGGCAAAGGTGAGTGGGTTTTGATTGTGCGTGGGTTATGATGGGGTGGATTCCGATGGGGTTTTGCTATGGATTTCTGATGGGGTAAATCTGATTAGTTGGACTTTGGTTGGACTTTGGTTGGATTTTGGATTCCGCATGGTTGGACTTTGGATTTTGGATTCAGATTGGTTGGTTTGGTGGTGGTGTGGTGATGGTGTGGTGGTGGTGACTGTAGTAGGTGGTTGAGAGAGAGAGAGAAACAGAGATTAGAAAGAGAAGTGAGAATATTTTTGTATTATTTTTATTTTACTTTATATTATTTTAATGTGTTGTATTGTAAAATAAAAGTTAGGATGTTGGGTGTATTATAAAATAGTATAGTATATTAATAAAGTAATTTTTTGAGATGATAAAATAAGATAGGATGACATTTTCAACTGTGAATGCTCTAAATTTTTTTTTTTCACTTGTTATTTTTATTATCTCTCTCACTTTTCAGTTTTCAAAACATATGCTTTTCTCTATCACTGTTACCATGACACAAAAATAATAGAATATTGATTTGGCGAATGAATAGTGCTGCAGCAAAATCCTAAAATAGGGTAAGTACAAGTAATTTGATGGGGTTGTTTTTCATATTTGCTTCCATATTTTCTTCCGTTACCCTATTTAGGGAATCTGATACCACTAATCTAATTATGTAGTGGAGAATCAATTGAAAGAGATGAAGAAGAAAATTATAGCCTTATTCTCTTTCCGTTGTTTAGAAATATACTTGTTGTCTTCTTAGAAAAAATTTACTTTCGACAAAATCTCAGAGAACGACATGGATACTAGTCTATAACTCGTTTATTAGTTCAACAAAATATGATTTTTTCTCTTTTATTTTTATAATTATGCTAGTTATTAATAGTCTTTTTTTTTTTTTTTTCTAAATATGAATGAAATTTAATAAGTATTATAATTATTAATAATTTTTTAGTTTAATTGTGGTAAGATTCTAATGGAGGATTAAAATATAAAATGTAATTTAAACTGAATAAAAACATATGCATTAGAATAATGACGTTTAAATTGTGAGGTCTTCAAAATTTATGTAGCCACCCTAAAAAAAAATTGTGACAAAATATCATAAGGTCAATTAAAAGTCAAATTTTATATTAATAAATTTGAATTTTTATTAAATTTATTAATGAGTTTTAGTTAACTCAACTGATAAATCTTATTATTAAATAAGAGATATAAAATTCAAATCTCACCTACACTAAAAATCAATTGGTATCTTATCCTAATAATAAAAAAAACAATCATCATGAAAGTTGTATGTTGAAATTTTATTTTATCTATCAAAAAGTGTTATTAAATTTATAAATATTGGTTAAAATTGTAAATTAATATCAAGCTAATATGTCAATCCGTACTTAAATGTATTAGCCTAAACCCCATATGAATATGAGTATCGTAACATTAGATTTTTCACAATGGTAGACCTCACAAGTTACAACTAATTCTTACATAGACTCATTAATATCTTTTTACTACCTACAACTAATAACTTGTAAAAAATAACCATGCAAAAAAGTTGTGTTTAACTCATTTTTAAAAAGATGCTCTGATAGTTGAATAAGAGATATGGGGTTCAATCCCCGTCTATACCAAAAACCGTTGGTGTTTTGGTTTGATGATAAAAAACTATCATCAGGAGGTTTGATGATAAAAAACTATCATCAGGAGCGAACGCTACAAGTTGAAACTCTCTTTTAAAAACAATTCTCAAAAAATGTTGTAGACTTAATATTTATCCGTAAAAATATACAGTTTTTCATAACTAAGCTAAACAAATAAATTAATTAAATTAATAAGGCAACAACTTCACGTGGGGTGGGGAAACCGTACTGCAAAGCATAAAGCTATTTCTGGTGGTAGGTGCTCACTAATTTGGATTTAAAATAGGGTGGTTAATGTATGCTTTAAGAGTAATAAATTTTTTAAGTACTTTTGAATTAAGGAGAAATTGTGTTTCTTCCTTTCACATTCATGATGAATTCCACTATAAATTTGAAAAATTATTAAGTACTTCTGGAGTATCATAAATGCGTACTTTCCCCTCTCACATAAATGATGAGTCCCACTATAAATTTAATTAGTGGGACTCACCATTCATGTGAGAGGAAGGAGTACGTATTTATGGTACTCCGGGAGTACACAATAATTTTCCAATAAATTTAATAAGTAAATCTTACCATGAATGTGAGATGAGAGAGCATCATTCTTCATGTTTCGAAAGTATCTAAAAATTACTTAATAGACACTAATCACCTATTTTAAAAAACTTTTTATGGGATGTTGAAAAAGTTTGAAAGAGAGAGAGAGAGAGAGACTGGAGAGATAAAGGTAATAATAAGGAAAAAAAAAACAAAAAAAAAAACAAAACAAAACAAACAATGCATTGGCAAGCTCTATAGTTTTGTACTGGTCAGTTTCATTTTATCGATAGCAATTGTCGATTAAATATTTTGTCCGATATATCATATATTAAGTATTAACTACTCGTATATGGAGCAATAAATTTCAAAGGGAATACGGTCCCGTAATTAGTAAGAACTAAGAACAACAATGGTTCGAACATTTCATTTTCGCTTGCTTAACAATTTTGATATTTTTTTAATTTTATTTCTAAAAGTTTGGGTGCGGTAGTTTAACATGGTTGGTACTTTGGTGGGGTAACGTATAATTACAATTTAATGATTACTTTGTCTTCAAAATTAAGGTACTTTTCTTTTCTTCTTTTGTTTTTTGTTTTTTTAAGAAAAGGTACTTTTCTAATTCTTCTTAAAAAAAAAAAAAAAAAAGTATTTTTCCAAGGCTGTTTTTATGTAAAATATATATTTTGTTGAATGTAAAATATTTTACATGTAAAGGAAAATATTTGCAAGTGAAAATATTTTCAATTGTTTATTTGTGTTGTGGAAAATACGCCGGAAAACTATTTCCTATGTTTGGTTTTGCAACCTATTTTTATAAACCCAACCACCATAATCACCACCATAAACCCAGCCACCATCAGCCACCACATAACCAATTAATCTGAAAAAATCATAATCAAAATCAAAACCCATTAATCTCAAAATCAAAATCAAAACCCATTTATCAAAACCCACGACCCACCACCATTGAAACTCACAAATTAACCACCCCAACCACCAATTCACCACCCTCAATCTACCGGCCACCATCAACGCTAGAACTCAACCCCAACCCACCACCATTGTAACCCACAAATCACCCCAACCACTGATCCTCCAAAACCCAAGAACAAATATTATTTACAATAAAAAATAAAAAAAAATCCAAAGGGGGCAGTGATGGCATGGGTGGGGGGCGGGTTGAGGCGGCGAGATCATTGAGGGAGGAAAATGGAGAAAGATGGAGGCAGAGGGAGGAAGAAGGAAAACGAGGTAGGAAGAGAGAGGAGGATCGGCGATGAGAGACATGGCCACAGATTGGCATTCAGGTGATCTCTCTCTCTCTCTCTCTCTCTCTCTCTCTCTCTCTCTCTCTCTCTCTCTCTCTCTCTCTCTAAGAAGTTGAAAATGGTTTGAATGTAAAATAGAAGTGTAATCTATTTTACACTAAAAGGCCATTAATTTAATAGTCAAAGAATCTAATTTTTGGTTTGATTGAATTTTCTAATCATCCCAAACATCAAGCATGGTGTAAAATGTTTTTCCAATTTCCTTTATAGCCAAAACAAACACAGCCTAAATATTAACTACTATTATATATATATATATATATATAGAGAGAGAGAGAGAGAGAGAGAGAGAGATTGAAAAATGAGGTTTTTATTTATTTAGGTGAACTGTTTATACTTATAAGGAAAAATGGGGTAAACTGTTTATATACATACATTAAGGTACTCTCGTGGGATGCCTATATACATTAAGTCCTATATGTAACAGTGTTACACAAAATAGGGACAATTATCTCTTCTTCTTCTTTTTTCTTTTTTTCTTTTTGTTGCATTGCTCTCTTGTTCACAACCCTTTTTGGTAGTTTATTTGCCCAACTATTGCCTTTACATTAGAAATGCTTTAGGAGGATGGTTCAATCATAAGTCATTAAACTCTTGCAATCAGAAACCAAAATAGCAATATCTAGTGCAAATACACTATTGGATGTTAAACGATTATTAAGCACTATCTGTGAATCAATTTCCAAATTATAACCTAACTGCCATGCTAGCTAGATTAATTCCATATTAGATAATCTTAAGTTCAGCTAGGTAATTTGTTGCAATATCAATATTAATGGATAATCTTTTTATCCAGTGCCCATGGCTATTTCTAATGATCCCACTGCCTTTGAATTTACCTAGGTTTCCTATTACATTATAGAGACTTCATTTTGCATCCCTTACGACTCTAACACTCATTCCCTAATGACTACATCACTAGAGGGCCTATACTGAGGAAGGGCTTTGCCAAGGAAACTATTTCACTAGAAACAACTTTCAATGCATTAAAACCTGCCTAAAACCCTAATCTTGCATACACAAAAACCCTAATCTTACGTAAACAAGACGAGCACCCTGTGAATGCAACCTTAGTGCTATGTATGTAGATACACAAGCTTGCATATGCATGTTAGAGATGGTAGAGCTCTATAAGAAAATTTTCTTTTATGGAAATTCATGCAAAGTTGATCCCATTATCACTTGCAAGGCACCCCTTTTTGAGCACTAGGCTCATTTTCCAAAACACACGGCAAAAATTGCTGAATAGACTATTTCCAACAAAATATTAGGCGCATGGAATGTGTTCAAACTTATTTAGTTAGTTAGACTTTTTTTGAATGTCGAGTTTGGCAAACTCGACTTTGGACTGGAAAGCAAACACTATAGTGGTGTTTTTTTTAGTGGTGTTTGTCAAAAACGCCACTATAGGTCCCCTATAGTGGCGTTTTCTATAAACGCTGCTATAGGCACTAAAAAACGCCACTATAGTGTTTGCTTTCCAGCCCAAAGTCGAGTTTGCCAAACTCGACTTTTAAAAAGAGTCCAACTAACTAAATAAGTTTGAACGCATTCCATGCGCCTAATATTTTGCTGGAAATAGTCTATTCAGCAATTTTTTCCCAAAACACACCAAAATCACTAAAAAAGTAGTGGTTTAAAGAGAGTTCTCATTTTTTTTTTTTTTTTAAATAAACCTTCTAGTCAATTTTCCTTTGGTTGGGACTACTTTTTGGTCTAAGCCTCTAGTTAAATGTTTACTAACATACTGGATTTTGTGGGTTCTCATTTTGTTAGATTGACCAAGAGGAGTGGTCAAATCAGTCATTGGATTTCTCTAGGTAGTATTCTCTTTCTTTTCTTTTATTTATTTTATATTTTAATTTCTATTTTCGTAGTTTAATTTAGTTGTTTTATTGCTTTCTAGTTTAGTAGCATGCTTAGGATAAGGGTTTTTGGATTGGGTTGTTTTGAGTTATATAACTTAAAACTCATAACTCAAAATTTGTGGGACCCACTGAGTGAAATTTTGTTTGGCTTTGTTTTCATTCTTTGTTTCCAAAACTTGTTTCTCAACATTCTGAGATATGAGAATGAAAATTGAGAATAGGTTTACCGGTGTTTTCAGTTTTTAAAAACTAAATTTGATGGCATTTTTGTTATTAATTTCAACTGTGTGGGGCCCCGTGTAGTGAGTAGTCACATCACCTTCAGACCATTGGAACTCTTTCTTCCTTTGGCTTATCCTGGCTTATCAATGAGTTTTACACTACCTTTTTCCTCAGTTTTTGCTCTCTTCCTTCATATGCCATTACTCCAAATCCAACTTCCCCATTCACTCATCTCACCCACCTCTTTGAACCAACATTCACTTCCTTTAATTTTTCTTTTCCCAGCTTTTATATCAAACACCAGTGGTTCAGTTCATCATAATCTCATGAGTGAAAAAATCTTTTGAGAGAAGAACCCATCCTAGCAAAGACCCAGCACCATCGACAAGCCCATCTCTCACTAGCACTGAAATTGGTCAGTTCATTAGCTCCAAAATCTGCCTAGGTGACAACGTTTTCTCTCTCTCCCTCTATAAATCCAGCATGCACTGTTTTGTATCTCTCTAAATTTGAGTGTTTGTATTTCAATGTTTTTGTTTAGGTGCTGTGTTTTGCTTTTATTTGTGTTTCAATGTTTTGAAACTTTTTCTCTAAACATTGATGGGTTTTGTAAAATAATGAAATTTGTGTCTGATGGGTTTTGTAAAATATTCGGCGTTGTGTGTGATGAAATGTGGACTTCCAAACTTTGATTTGGGGATATGTTATGGGTTTTTGTATGGTTCAACACTGGTTATTAGGGATACCTATTACATTGTTAAGATGGATGATCTATTGGTTGATTTTCGAGTTCTTTGGGGGCAGAGTAAGAAGGGAAAAATTAGACACAACAGAGGCCTAGAGTTGAAAAGGAAAGCCCAAACCTGTGGGGTTTGGGGAGTACTACATACGCACTACCTTGAAGAAACGGAGAAAGGGGTTTGATGGAGATGGGTTTCAACCAAAATTTGGGTATTTAGGGGTTCTTTCGGGACAGAGGAAGAAGAGCAAATCTCGTACACCATGCATAGCCCATAAATTAGAGAAGGAAAAGGAACTCACCGGCGCCGAAATCTTGTTGGGTGTTTGCAAGCGATGGGTCTTGGGGACATGGAGGCGGAAGTGTAGAGAAGGAAAAAGGAACTCAACATGTTCTTTGTTCCAACATTCGGTGTGTGTGTGGAGATAAGGAAGACAAAATAATATTTTGGGTGAAAGGAGAGAGAAGAGGTCACGCGCGAGAGACAATTGCCCTTTTGACCTATGCAGGCTGTGGGCTCCACCAAAAAGTGAAAAAGTTGAGTGCTAAGCATAGATACCCAGCTTTGAGATATTGAGCCGAACAAGAATTTTCAGTTTTGAGTTTTTACTTTTTAGCTGAGATAGTGTTTTGAGATATGAGTGATGAGTTTGAGTTATGATTTTTGAGTTATGAGATACTCCTAAAAGGTACACAAATCCACAAGCTTGTGTACGCATGAGTTATGCATGCATACATAGACTCACCGATAATAAAAAATTAAAAAAAAAATCCAAGATTCATTCCCTCACTTATAAAACAAACATAAACAAATATGGAAAAAGTTTTTTCCAAACTAATTTAAGAAAAATCTTTCAAGCTTTTTTTATATCTTTTTATTATATGTGAATTTGGAAGAGTTGGGCTCCCCTCCCATTTAAACCCCTCCTTTCTCTCCTGTTTTTATTTTGATGAATGGCACTTGGCAAGCAAATTATCCAATGGTTAAAAATAAAAACATCACCAATAGTATGACTGAAGCCCAGTAGTTAAAAAAAGCCGAGTCCTCTTCTGGCAACATCACCGCTACCGCTAGAGTATGAAAAAAGTCTATCCCATCATAAAGTCTGTACCATCACATACCCAAAAAATATCACGAACAGACTGAAGGATCAATGGTGCCATAAACGAGTATTTTCAAATCTCTCACACAGTTACATAGACACAACTGACATATAAAAACAAAACGACAGCGTTTATTATCATAGAAAATTCCGAAGACAAATTTATGAGTGGAGCAGAGTCGAAGGTGGTGTGTGTTACCGGAGCATCCGGTTACATAGCTTCATGGCTGGTCAAGCTCTTGCTTCAACATGGCTACACTGTCAAGGCCACAGTTCGTGACCCAAGTCAGTACTCAATACTCTCATTTCACAACTTTGATTTTGTTTGCAAATTGCACTTTGGGTCTTCATTCGTAAGTTCATAACCAATGTTTTTTGCTTTTATTCACTGAGAACCCACGTTAGTTCTTGACTAATATGATGGCATTTTGGTAAGGTGCTCGAGTTTCTTGGAAGAAAATGCTATAATTTTTGTTTAAGTAGTTGAATATTTATATATTTTTCTTTATTGGGTCAAGTTTCAACATTTGAAGAGAGTGAAAAGCTTCTTCATATATGAGAAAGCAATAATTTTATTTTTATGGGATTTAAGGAATTTTTTTTTTTTTTTTTTTTTTTGTGTCTTTAATGTGTTACGGTAATCATGTTTGAATTATATATCAAGAAGGTAAATTATGCTTGAATTTCGTTCAAAACATAAATTTAAAGAATTGTGTGGAAAATCTAGTGCTTACTTGAATAAAATTAATGATCAGTCTGATTGATTGCGTTTAGTGAGACTATATGTTTCACTTTTGAGATTAATACTTGAATACTTTTCGTGTATATCATAATTTTGATACTCGAGAAGGAAGATGAACTCCTAAAAGTATAGTTTTTGAAAAGATCCTGTATAAATAGTTTATGGATTGTGCTTTAAATGTGTTCTACAGATGATCCGAAGAAGACGGAGCACTTGCTTGCACTAGATGGATCTTTTGATTCTGTTGTTGACGGATGTGAGGGCGTTTTCATACGGCATCTCCTTTTTATCACAAAGTCACGGATCCCCAGGTACATTCTTTTTCACTTAAATCAGATATTGCAAATTTTATGTAGTATGTCAGCAATGTTTCAAAGGATGACTTTTTGATATTGCTTGGTTGTTTACCAAATGTAGATGAAATTTCATGTCTTGTAATCGAGTAAAGTAGTCAATATGCTATATAATTGAAATTCCCTAGTTTTTCTTGGGGAACTTTATCCTTTGATGCTTTTCACATGTTCTGAACTGCTCATTGATTAAAAATGTAAAAGTCTGTGTGGATACTGTCAAATTAACTTTCAATTCGCTTGTGCCTGTGTTGACTTACCCAATTCATATGAGATTTTTTTTTTTTTTTTTTTTTTTTTTTTTTTTTTTTTTTTTTTTTTTTTTTTTTTTTTTTTCAGGCAGAACTAATTGACCCAGCATTAAGGGAACACTTAATGTTCTTAGATCATGTGCCGAAGTTCAATCTATTAAGAGAGTGGTTATAACATCCTCAATGACAGCAGTTGCATTCAATGGAGAACCTCTTGCTCCTGATGTTGTAATTGACGAGACTTGGTTTTCAAATGCTGCTGTGTGTGAGAAATCAAAGGTGCGTACATGTGCTACTTTCTTATTAAATGTTCTTTCCTTTCCAAGTTTTTAATGAATGCTACATATGAGGATTTCTCTGGTTTTGCAATGGAGCATGGATCACATTAGATTGATTGCATTCAACCTCTTTCTTTCTTTTGCTATCCTTTTTCCCTTGGATGGTTTGTCTCCTGTTGTACAATATGGATGTAGCCTTCTCAAGTGAGTGCATTCCTGTTCAGTCTTCACATCCCATTTAATATCATTTGAAAATTAAAGACATCATAAAAGTTATATTAGGCATTCAAGTGTTGCTTATGGCTCTGTAGAACAATTTGTATTCCCTTAAATGTAATTGAAGCATTGCTAATCTATGTAACTACTATATTTAAATATGTAAGTCCACTAATAAGTTGCTCTCTGAGCTGGATCTAAGTTTTGGCTATGTAACATCTTCAATCAAATATTGATTTTTAAATAAGTTTCCTCTCTATTCCTTCCTCAGCAATTGATATGATAAAAGTAAAGCTGTGGAACATACTTAAAGTTTAGATATATATCATTAACAAACAGCTTTCTTGTTTTGTTTTTAGAGGGGGGATGAATGGAAAGATGCAGTCAACACTAAGCTTCATATATGCAGTAGCTTTTGGGATTATTATTATTATTTTCGTTTTGCTGTGTGACATATATTCTCTATTAATAGCATTCTTGGATATGAGTTTAAATTAATTTTATTGCAGCTAAAAACATCTTTTGTTGTGTATTCTAAAATCATTTGTTTGCATCAGCTTTGGTATATGCTTTCAAAGACCTTAGCTGAGGAGGCTGCTTGGAAATCTGCAAAAGAGAATGCAATTGACATGGTAGCAATAAATCCTGGGCTGGTGATTGGTCCTTTCTTACAGCCAACTCTTAATTCAAGTGTGGAGGCAGTTCTAAAGCTTGTAAATGGTACTCTTTAGCTTTAGCTGATGTGGTTAATTTATCTTTCTATTGAATAGTAACACATTCTTAATTTAAGAATAAATTCTATTGAAGAACCTGCCAATGGTCTTTAACCAAATGGAATTTCCAACATTATAAATAAGGGGCTCTCATAAGGGTTGGAGAGCGTGGGCATGGGTTGAATCTTGTGTTATATATATGTATGTGTGTGTGTATAAACCTTTATTGAACAACTTGTTTTGAGGTTGAATATGCCTTACTGCTCAAACCTCCAAAGCATATAGTTTTGCTTAGGCTAACTTTGTTTTTCCTATCTAATGAAGTGTGTGACAAAAAATCCAAGGTCATTTATCACCAGCAGTTAATTTAAGCTGTTCAACAGGGAGATATTATAACAACGATATGGCTAAATATTTATGTATAATTTAGGTGTATGGACCAAATCATAATTCTTTCATTTATGCCTGCATCAGGTTTATGAACCAAATCTAATTCTTTCTCCAGTCACTTAGCATTCAGTAACTACTCACCTGAAATGAAAATCCAGCTTTAATCTGTTATTACTTATACAGATTTAATTTTTAAGTATGTTATGGATTTATTTTCCTTGTCATTTCATCATATATTTGCACATTTATTTTGTTCTAATTATTTACATTTGTCATAGGATTAAGCTTGTGTTTGGTAAGGCTATTGCAAATAGATTTTGAATTCTAGCAGAATGAATTTCAGTAAACTACATTCCTTTGAGAAATACTTTGGTATTATGCTGCTATCAACACATCATTGACTAATTAAAGCATATGGGTCAAAATTTTAGACAGCTGTTAATTTTAGGTCAATTCAATAGATACAAATTCCAAAATTTGTCAAATTGGTTCATACCTTATCATCCCAGTTAGATTTATTTTCTTGTGAAAATTCTTTGGTGTGTTTTTCTTGAATGACTTTCAGCTACCTTGTTTAAAAACATCACTTGGAATGACTTAATTTTCATTTGTCATTTTTGTCATCATCATGAATTTCTTGCAATGAGCCAACAGCTAATGTGGCATTGACTTTGATTTGGACTGCTTATAAGAGAGAAAAGTTGTGGTTATTTTTAAAGAATGTAAAGGAATAGAAGGAATCTTAGTTCTAGAATAAGTTTCTTATTCATTGAGTTTCTTTTACATTGAAAGTAATCAAGTTGTAATTGCACCTCTATAATCTTTCAAATGTCTTAATTTATGCTAGACTGTGGTTCTGCTTTATTCCCTCTTCTAAGAGGCAATCTTTTGTGATGCAAGGAGTTGATGGTTTATCTTATGCAGGGGCCGAAAGATTTCCAAATATAACTTACAGATGGTTTGATGTTAGAGATGTTGCTAATGCTCATATACTAGCCTTTGAGAATCCATCAGCTAGTGGAAGATATTGTTTAGTTGGAAGAGTTATGCACTCTTCTGAGGTTATGAAGATTTTGCATGAGCTCTTCCCTGATCTGAATCTTCCTGAAAAGTAAGCTCCATATATATATATATTATTTGTATGCCACATCTTTTTGTCTGCAACAGATGCAACAAACAATGTCTCCCCCCTCCCTTATTGGCCCAAATGATGGTTTACCTGCATTATTTGTATATTGCAAATCACATAGCCTATTGGCCCTATCTGTTTCTGTTTCCTTTGACGATATATTCCCATCCTGATTTGGAAATTATGTTTTTCTTTTAATTTTATCATTGTATATGCATATGACAATTTGAACCTCTCAAGTGTCTGAGATCCTATTCCGGATGTGCTTTTCACAATATTTTCTGAAAATTTAAAACTAATATCTTGATACTTGATTGTTCATGGAGAGAGAGAGTGAGAGAGGGAGAGAGAGAGTCTCAATTTGGTAAAGTCTGCTGTCTATAATCCTAATGTGGTGGTCAGGATAAACAATCTCGTGGTCTTTCATTTTGTTTCTGGTTTGGATGATATCATCCATATAAAATTTCACCTTGCGTGCTCTAAAGCATGGGTGAGCTAAGCTATTAAAGTGTATGGCATTTAGGGACACTACTATATCTTGAACACAATGAATTAGCCAAAGAACCATCCCAAAAGGGGAAAGGAATCTGCACAAGCATCGACTTGTTTCTTTTTCTCATCAACAACATGAGGTCATTAGCTTCGAAAATAAAAAACTCAACTCCTAATCCTCTACAGTCAGCCTCAATGAGTCAATACTAACAGTTCTATATTGTTTAATTATTCAAAACGGAGTGTTTTGCAATTTTCATGTTTTGAACTCAAGCATCGAAAATATCAGTTTGAATTGGGGACCATTTAATTGGATAGTCTGTTTTGTAACATATGCCAGCTGCCACAGTAATACAATTCCAACAAAATTTATGTATATATTTTCATTGCAGATGTGCAGATAACAAGCCTTTTGTGCCAATCTACCTGGTCTCTAAGGAGAGAGCAGAAAGCTTAGGACTTAACTTTACTCCTGTGGAGGTGAGTCTAAAAGATACTGTTGAAAGCTTGAAGGAGAAGAACTTCTTAAGCGTCTAACTCAAAGTATTTATCAGCAATTCAGGCAAATAGTTATAAATAAACTTGGCCTATCCTTAAATTTTAGCATCTCAAACATAATGTTTACTAGCTCATACTATCCTTGGACTTAAAAGTTGTAAGCTAGTATAATGATGGTATAGAGAATGTGTGACTGCCTTTTTAAGTATCTATTATGAAGTTTCAAGCAGATTGTGAATAAAGCATTGAATTTGCTATGCTCCACTATTTCTAGTAGAATATTCATGACTCCTTTCTTAAAAAAAAAAAAAAAAAAAAAAAAAAAAAAAAAAAAAAAAAAAAAAAAAAAAAAAAACTCCTGTAAGTGTTTAATTTCAATTTTGGTGCATCATAAACTTGTCATCTTAATTCTCATGTCAGAAATGGCCTGCACAAAGGGCGGACTTGCTTCTTCTGGCCAGGAATGTTTATTGGATCCAGAATTACTGAAAGCTTGTACGGCTATGAAATATCACTATAATGCACCAATTTGAATTACATGGAAACTTTTTTGTCCTTAAAAAGTTGAGTACAAGAGTGAAGCGAGAGTAGAAACTTAGAGCATCTATATACTTAAAAGCACATGCTGCTCTTGCCAATTTCTAGTAGTTGAATTGCATCTTGGCATCCAAAACTTTTGATCAAAGTAGACATGCTTCTTGTCATCACCTAATTTTGACCCTGCCAAGATATTGGCACTTGGGATCTTTCAAGCTAAAAGTAACAAAACCTATTTGTTGTGATCGATGGAGGACAAAACCCTTGCATTGGATTCCAGGCAAACCCTAAAAGCTAAGAACTTTGCCTGAATTTGACCAAAGGCCAAACATGTCCATTTTCATTAAATGACAAAAAAAAGACAAAAATACCATTTCAATTCCTATATTTTGGAGTCACAGTCAATTTAGTTCATCCATTTTAGTACCAATCAATTCAGTTCATGTTATTTTCAACTTAAAGTCAATTTAGTTTCTATCGTCAACTTACTAATAGAAAGTACTTATGTGACTAATGACATGCATTGCTAACATGTCTAATGCTGATGTGTTTAAATTTTAGAATCCACATTAACACTTAGATGGCAAAAAAAGTCACATCAACATTTAAAATGAAAAAAAAAGGTGTAATTCAATAAATAAATTTTAAAAAAAAAAAAAAAATTGAGAAACTAAGGCAGGTCCTTAACGGTAGCATAACTTTTAAGCTTCAAAGCTAATACATATAGCATGCCTTAAGACAAACATATTTGGGCACTGCATTCACTAGCTTATTTGGTACACTGTAGATGCACCAAACATGGGAAGGAATTAGCCTGAATAATTTTTTTGGGGGGGCCAAATTCCAAAATCCAGAGTCCAAAATCCAAAAAATTAAAAATTAATTATTTTTTCTTAAAGGATACATCTATTTGCTTCATCTTTTTTCCCTCAAAATTGTGAAAGTCATGTGTAGTAAGGGAATGTCGAGGCAGACCTTGCATATTTAATGAATATAATATAAAAGTCAAAAATATTGTATCTCAATTGACATTACCTAGTTTCAAAGTAGATGTTGATGATTTAAATCTCATTTCAATTGTAACTATTAAATTATTAATTTATATAATATAGAAGTAATAACTATTGAATTATTAATTTATATAATATGAAGTGAAGAGTCCAAATTGACCTCCACTGGAGAGAGAGAGAAAGGGCGAAAATGGGTAAATACCCATAGAAAACAAACTAATTAGTTAGTAGGGTCCGTTTACAAACTATATATATTTTTAGCAACTCGAGCCTCAAAGACTCGATGTTGGGCTCCTAAATCGACCCTCTGAGGCTCGATTTTCATGCGTTATTTCTCTCTGATGTGGCACTTTGTCCAGGTGGCGTCTACATGGAAATCGAGTCTTAGAGACTCGATTTCCAACCCAAAAATAAAATATTAATAACTCAAAATGCAACCCCAAATGCAGAATCAGCGGAAAAAACGCAGAAAAAAAAAAAAAAAAAAAAAAAAAAAGAGAAGAAGAAGAAGAAGGAATGGAGATCAGCTCAAGCCGACCCATGCCACGCGCGACAAATCTAGGCCGGCGAACCCGGCCCAGGCCGCGCACGACCAGGTTGCCGCGCGACCCGACTGTTTCTGGATTTTTTTCTTTCTTTCTTCTCTGATGAACCCATTCTTCTCTGTTTTTTTTTTTCTTTCTTCTCTGCTGAACAAGTTGTAGTGGTTTTTGTTTTGTTTTTATATGTAAATCGAGTCTCAGAGACTCGATTTCTATTCAGACGCCACCTGGAAAATTTGCCAGATCAGATGCGAACGACCCATGAAAATCGAGCCTTAAAAACTCGATTTAGAGCCCAAAATCGAGCCTTTAAGGCTCGAGTTGCTAAAATCCCAATTTCTTTACAAACCGGGCCAACTAACTGAATAGTTAGATTTTTATGGGTAATTACCCATTTTCGCCGAGAGAGAGAGAGAGAGGACATAAAAACAAAAACAAAAAAACAAAACAAAAATATGGGATCACGTACGTGAGTGACATTGGTGTGTAACTTAAGTTGACTTGACGCACGCACTCTCTCTCTCTCTCTTCCTTCCTACGGCATAAAAACTAGAAGCGGGAGAGAGAGAGAGAGAGAGAGAGAGAGAGAATGAGTGGAGGAGGAGCAGAGAAGGTAGTGTGTGTAACTGGAGCATCTGGTTACATAGCTTCATGGCTCGTCAAGTTCTTGCTCCAACGTGGTTACACTGTCAAAGCCACAGTTCGTGACCCAAGTTAGTATATACTCTCACTCTCACTCACACTCACTCCAAACTCTCCCATTTCATTTGACAGCCTTTGATTTATTTTTTTATTTTTTATTTTTTTTTTATTTTGCAAACATTTTACAACTGGGTTTTCAACTTTTCATCCATCACCATTTTTTCATAATCATCGTGAACCCAGTTTAGTTTTTACTCAGACTAATTTAATGTTATAACCTTTTTGTTTAACTAGTTAATCTTTTTCTTTATTGAGCCAAGTTCTAACACTAATTGAATTTGCAAGCTTCCTAAATTAAACCAAATTTTTTTCCCCTTTCTCTTTAAAGGGTTGTGATAAATGATGATCATGTTTGAATTATATATCAAGAAGATAAATTATGCTTGAATTTTAAGAATTGGGTTTAAAATCTAGTGTTTACTAAAATCAATTTAATGATCAGTTTGATCGTTTGCGTTTAGGAGATCGTCAACCAAATTCGAGGACTTCCCCCTCCCACTTTGCTTTGCTAGCTGATAGTAACCACTAAAATGAGACTGTATAATTTTCATGGTTAAATTACTAATTTGATCCTCAAACTATAAGTTAAAGTTTAATTTTGGTCCCTCAACTATTAATTGTGTCAATTTAGTCCCTCAATTATTTGTTGTGCCAATTAGTATAGTCAATCTCATCTTTGAATCTACTCCTCTACATTTAAATTTTAATGAACCTAACTAATGTAGAAAATGGAACACAAATTAAAAGCTAGGATGCATGGACACTGACACCGGTACAGGTACAATACAGTGTTACGAGCAATTTTTGAAAAATTATAACATGACACGGCATATAAGACACCGTTATGACACATATACAACACCTAAACGAAGTGTCCTAGGTTAAATGATTATTATAAAATGTGTAAAATTTTGAAATCTAATCATTTTCAATTATTAATTATGTTAAAATTTAAATGGAAAGGTGACCCAAGAATGAATTTGGCATGATTTTGGAAATTGAATGACTAAATTAATGCAATTGAACTTTATCCAATAGTTAGAGGATCAAATTAGTAATTTAATCAAATTTTAATTTTGAAATTATTACTTGAATACTTATAATTTTGATATTTGTGAAGGAAAAAATAGAGTATATAGGTGATGTTAAGATGTATAAACTCAGATGTATACATTTTTAAAAGATACAATATAAACAACTTATGGGTTCTGCTTTAAATGTGACCATAGATGATCCAAGGAAGATGGAACACTTACTTGCACTTGATGGAGCTAAGGAAAGACTTCATTTGTTCAAAGCTGATTTACTGGAAGAAGGATCTTTTGATTCTCTGGTTGATGGATGTAAGGGCGTTTTTCATACAGCCTCTCCCGTTATTAACTATTCTGCTGATCCACAGGTATCTGTTACACTTAAATTGAATGATGAATGTCATATAATATGGAAACATATATATATATATATATATACATTTTCAAAGAATGACTAAATCTTTTTTAATACTTTGATTTACCAAAAGTAAGTGAAACTTTCTTGCCCTCTGATCACATAAAGTAGTCCATGAAATTACCCCTTTTTTCATTTCGCATGTTTTGAAATGCCCATTGGATGCTTCTTTTATCTCTTATATAATTTCTTTTGATTTGCTCCAATGTTTGTGCGCAAGTCTTCGTTAGTAGATCTTTAAACTGTTTAAAAATCTAAGGGGGGAAAAACGTAACAGTCTATGTAGATACTGTGCAAATGACATCTCAAATCACTTGTGCATATGTTGACTTACCCAATTCATAACGAGATTTTTTTTATAATTCTTTCCAGACAGAATTAATTGAACCTGCATTGAAAGGAACACTTAATGTCCTTAGATCATGTGCCAAAGTTCCATCTATTAAAAGAGTGGTTATAACATCCTCAATGGCAGCGGTTGCATTCAATGGAAAACCTCTTGCTCCTGATGTATTAATTGATGAGACTTGGTTTTCAGATGCTGCTTTCTGTGAGAAATCAAAGGTGCATATATGTTCTAATTTCTTATTACATGCTCTCTTTTCCAGGTTCTTTAGTGAATGCTACATTTGGCAATTTCTCTGGCTTCATAATGGTTTATCAGTCACATCATATCAGCTGCAATTAAGCTTTTTCTTTATTTTTGCTTTCCTTTTTCCCCTGGATAGTTTTTCTCCTATCTTATACTATGGATGTAGCCTTCTTGAGTGAGTTTATTCATGTTCAGCCTTCATATCCCATATTTATATAAAGTATTGTGAAATAGAAGACACCATAGCACTTAGTATATATGATGCTCCCAAGTGTAGTGATAGCTCTTTAGAACAATTCTTATTCCATCAAAGTGTAATTGAAGCTTTATTTGTCTTTTTGATTACTATATTTGAAGATGTCCACTAATATGTTTCTCTCTAAGCTGGGTCTAAGTGTTTGCTAGGAAAGCATCTTCAATAGAATATTGAATTTTAAGGAGGTTTACTCTCTTTTCTTTCCGGAGCAGTTGATAGAGGGAAAAATATAAGTTTAGATATATATATATATATTACTAACCAACAAATTTCTTTTGGTTTTTGGTGGGAGGATGCAATCATCACTAAGCTTCATATCTGTGGTAGCAAATATGATGCCTTTTTTTAAAAATAAAAAAGAAAAAAAATTATTTGTTTTGGTTATATGACATATATTCTCTATCAACACAACTGGATTGGAAATCATTTGTTTACTTTGAGATCATTTGTTTTCATCAGCTTTGGTATTCACTTTCAAAGACCTTAGCTGAGGCGGCTGCTTGGAAATTTGCAAAAGAGAATGCAATTGACATGGTCACAATAAATCCAGGGTTTGTGATTGGTCCTCTCTTACAGCCAACTCTTAATACAAGTGTGGAGCCAATTCTGAAACTTGTAAATGGTACTCTTCAGCTCTAGTCTATAGAGGTTTATTTTATTTTATTTTATTTTTTTATTTTTTTTTATCTTTCTATTGAATAGTAATGCATGCTTGTGAAATAAAATGATGTTGGACCAAATGACGTTTCTCCTTCCCCCCCCCCCCCCCCCCACATAAGGGGCGAAGATAATGGGTTCAAACTTTTGTGATTCATGTATTATTTTTTTCTTATAATTTAGAGATTAATATGCCTAACAGCACAAACCTCCAAAAGAAAAATGACTGACCCCATGCATCTGTTTGGCTAAGTTCATTGTTCTTATGTCTAAAATATTGTGTGGGACAAAAATCTAAAGTTATTCAGTGGCAATAGTTAACATAATCTATTCGATAGGGGGATTTAGAACAGTGTTATGCGCAAAGTATTTTTGCCTGAATTAGGTATATTAATCAAATCATAATTCTTTCTCCAGGGATTCCAACACTCAGTAACTACTTACCTCAAATGAAAATTAGCTTTAATATTTCACAACTTCTACAATTTGAAGTGTGATGTAGGTTATGTTCTTTGTTGCTTAATTTTTATACAGTGAACAGATACTATTTTCTGAGCAGTCTGATGTGGCACCCCTTGTCATTTCATCATCCCTTTGTTCGTTTATTTTGTTCAAATGATTTACAGTTGTCAACTTATCATTGGATCAAATTTGTCAAAGCTCTGGGCTTCCAAACTCCCTGCACTAATTAAGGCTTTAATGCTCTATTGTATCTTATTTGGGAATGATATCAGATGAAATTTTAAGGTAATGGCTGCAAACCTAACTTAATTTTATCACCACCTCAGTACATAACCAAAACATATTGGTTCACAAATTTAGCTTGCTACTATTTCACATCAATTAAATAAGCACAAATTCCAAACTTTGTCCAAAACTGGTAGTTTTGTGCTTTATTATTCCAGTGAAAATTTCCGTTTGAAAATTCTTTGATATGTTCATCTGAATGACTTTTAGTGACCCTTTTTTAAACACGCTACTTAGAATTATCAATTTTTCATGTCTTTTTTGCTGTCATCTTGAGATTCTTGCAATTGGCCAACTATTATTGTGGCATGTTACTTTGCTTTGGACTGTTTACAACAGATAAAAGGTGTGTTTATGTTTAAAGCATTTCAAAGGAATAGATGGAATCTTAGTTATAGGGTAAGTTCCTTGTTTAAGGACTCTCTTTTAAATTAAAAGTAGTCAAGTTGTGAGTGCATCTCTACAATCATTCAAATGTCTTAATTTCTGCCAGAATGTGGTTCTGCCTAATTCCCTCTTCTTTGATACAATTTTTTGTGATGCAAGGAGTTGATGGTTTATCTTATGCAGGGGCCAAAACTTTTTCAAATGCAACTTACAGATGGGCTGATGTTAGAGATGTTGCTAATGCTCATATACTAGCCTTTGAGAGCCCATCAGCTAGTGGAAGATATTGTTTAGTTGGAAGAGTTATGCACTGTTATGAGGTTGTGAAAAATTTGCACGAGCTCTTCCCTGATCTGAATCTTCCTGAAAAGTAAGCTGCATATACGTCTATTTTACTACTATTTGTCTCGTCTTTTTCTCATAGATGCATTGAACAATTTCTAATTATCTTTGGCCTGATTGAGTTTTGGCTTTACATTCATTATTTTCTAGTGCAAATTACATATGTTTTTCTTTTCCTTGGACAATATCTTCCCATCCTGATTTGGAAATTCCTTCTTTTTTTTTTTTTTTTTTTTTTTTTTTTTATCATAATATTTTCATATGAATTTTATTTTTATTTTTATGGCATGGTACCTCATCAAGGCAGGGCCCTTTGGACCCATCCCTGGGGAGTAAACCACAGATACAAAACCCCATAGAGATCTTGTTTCATGTGTGCTTTTCATAATATTTAAAAATTTATAACTAAGATCTTCCTATATGCTTGGTTAAAAAAAAGGGGGGAGGCCTACAGAAGAGAGAAGAAATTCTCAGTTTGGCCAAGTCTATCATCTATAATCCTTTTTCAGTGTCTTTTATTTTGTTATTTTAAACAATATTATGGTCTTTTATTTTGTTTCTATTTTGGATGATGTCATCCATATACAGTTTCACCTTACATGCTCAAAGGCATAGGCGAGCTATAAGCCATTACATTGTATAGCATTTAGGAACTCTACTGTATTCTAGACAATGTGAATTAGCCATAGAATAACCAGTCCGAAAGGGAAAAAGAACCAGCATAATCATCAAGTAATTTCTTTTCTCACCAAGAGCATAAGGTCATCAACTTCCAAAATCAAAGTTGTTGTAACAGTAAAAGAGTTTAGGGTTTGATAAGTTGACCCTAACACATAAAATATTATTTAGATATAAAGGAGTACAGTGACATTACTATTTTGCCCCTAGTTTAAACCCATAACAAAAGTTGAGCTCCTAACCTTGTTACAGTCTACCTCAACATTAACAGCTCTACTTTATGCAACTATCATGTTCATTATTCTTTTTTTTTTTGATGAAATAAAAGACTTTATTGAAGAAGGAAGAAAACTACACAAAAGGGTCAGCCTCCTTTACAATCACATCTACAACACTAGGAGGGAAATGACCAAGACCAAAACTTCCAAAATAAAAAAAGCTACAAGACCATTTGGCTTTGATAAACCCAGCTAAAGGATACTGAACCAAGCTCGACAAATATAGAGTTAACAGCCGAAACAAAGCTAAGCAATCTCCATGGAACTTGATCACCAGGAGCTCTTATTGAATCTATACATATCTTGGAGTCGCTTTCAATTACGAAGTGAGAAGCATTCAACTTGGTAGCAATATTAAGCGCCAATATAATTGCATCAGCCTCAGCTTGAAGAGTGACATTGGTATTTTCCTTCTTTGAGTGGGCAAAAACCAATTTTCCTCTCCAATCTCTAACAACCACAGCAATAGAAGAGTAACTCAGCCCAACAGCAGCATCACAATTAAGTTTGAAGGAATTATACCTTGGTTTTAACCACCTACTTAGACTTCTCCAAGAATCCATAGGCAGGCTTGATTTTATCAACCGCCAATGTTCTTGAACTAGCTTATGAAAGCTTCTAGATTTCTGCACCTCAGATGGCAGCAATCCCTCATGGACAACTTTGTTTCTCCACATCCATATACAGTCAATACACAAAGCTCCAAACAAAAGAAACTTCACTTTATTTTCCTTATCAAATTGCATAACATTTGGTGGGTCAAGTAGCATTTCAATCAATTGAGATGTAGAGGATAATTGCAGGTTGTCCAATCTGATACTCAATTGACTTCTGTACCAGAGTGCCCTTGCAATATGACATTGAGTGAATAAATGCAAGGTGGATGTAGAATCAAAGCCACAAAAAGGACAACTTAGATCAGGGATATGAACATATCTGCTAGTTTGATCTTTGGTTGGAAGCAAGTCTGATGCGATCCTCCACAGGTGCAGTTTGAGTCTACGGTGTAGCTTTGTCTTCCAAATCTTTCTTTTAAATGAGTCGGCACTATTTTGTCCATCACTCTCCATTATTAGATTGTATGCTGTTTTCACTGAAAATTGACCACTTACCGAATTGGTACGTGCCCATCTGTCTGTTTGGCCACTGTTCCAAATTGGAATTTTCAAGATTGCTGATATTGATCAAATAATTGCTGTAGTTTTGTCACATTCCAACCTGTTTTCATTTGGTTCATTAATTGAGAGACCACCAAGCAAGAATCACCTTGTTGGGAGGCTGGACTGGGAGAGAATCCTGGTTTGTTGGGTAGCCAAGGATCTTCCCACACCAGAATGGACTCACCTGAATCCACCAATTTGCATGCACCTTTTTGTAACAGAGTCCTGGCATCCTCTATGCTCTTTCAAATCCATGAGGTTTTGGTTGTTTGAGGTGCTGTAAGCCAACTTGATCTGACTTTGTACTTTGCAACCACCAACTTGACAAAAAGGCAATTCTTTCCGGACAAAACCCTTGGCTATAAGAGCTAAATTGATGTCCTCAAATCTGTTGAATCCCATCCCACCTTGCTTTAATGGCTTGCATAATTCATCTCATGCCAGTGGAGAATAGAAGATTTGATTATCCTTCTTAGGACTCCACCAAAAACGCCTAACAGCAGCATCCGACTTACCATTTAGTCTGAGGAAGCATGAATCTTGACATTGTGTAGTTTGGTATTGCTTGAGCTACTAACTTGATGAGTATTGCCCTTCCTGACCAAGAGAGACTTTTGCTTTTCCAACTGGCAGTTCTAGCTTGAACCTTGTTTTTTACATACTCAAAATCTCTGCTTCTATTATTTGATAGAAATAGGGGTACTCCCAAGTATTTAGTACCCTGTGACAGCTTCTTGATGCCTGTTTGGTCTTTAATTTGCCTTTGAAATCAGGAATGAACTCCTTTTGAACTAAACACCCCTATCTTCTCAAGGCTAATGCTTTGGCCCGACCACTCACAATATAACAACGAACAGTTCATAAGATCCCGCACTTCAGACATCTTGGCATTACAGAACAGCATCACATTGTCAGCATAAAATAGCTTGGTAATTGGAGGAGCAACATTGGACACCTTCACTCCTTTTATCGAGCCCCTATTGTCCTCTCTATTAATCAATCTAGCTAAAACTTCACTGCCTATAATGAATAGATAAGGGGATAGAGGATCACCTTGTCCTAGCCCCCTTGAGGGAGAAATTCTAGTCTCCTTTCCACCATTGAGCAGCAAGGTGTAATTAACAGTGGACATACATTGATGGATTAACTTAGTGAACTTCTGGCCGAACCCAAAAGCCCTTAGAACAGCTGATATGAAGTTCCACTCCATCTTGTCATACGCTTTGTGAAAATCTGATCTGATCCTGATGCAACCCCTTTTCCTCTTCATATCGTTAAAACTATGCACAACTTCTTGAGCAATAACTACATTTTCAGAGATGCTTCTATTTGGGATAAATGCAACTTGGGCTGGATCAATCATCTTTTCAAGAAGGGGCCTCATTCGATTCGCTAGGGTTTTGGAGATCACCTTATAACAGAAATTGCAAAGACTAAGGCCTGAATTGGTTGAAATTATGAGCTCCTTGGACCCTGGGTATTAGAGTAATAAAGGTATGATTCATCTCTCTAAGCAACCAACCCTCTCTGAAAAAGCTTTGAATTGCAGCCACAAGCTGCTCCCCAACTATTAGTCAATAATGTTTATAAAACAATCCTGGCATATCATCTAGGCCCAGAGCTTTAAGTGGGTTCATATTGAATACAACTTCTAATTTCTTCTTCTGAGGGAACTCTAGTTAATTCTATTTTTTCTTCGTATGAAACACATGGCTCAATAAGACCATCAAGATTAGTTGCCACTCGTGTTAGAAGATTGGAATACTTCTTTGAATTTAGTAGTGAAGTATGCCCCTGTTTCATTTCTGTCAATCTGTCTGGATCCTTCATCTTCTCTAATTTCAGTAATGCGGTTCCTTCAGTAATACAGTTCCTTTGTCTCCGAATAATGGTTGATAAATGAAAAAATCTTGAATTCCAATCTCTTACCTTTAACCACAACTCCCGGGATTTCTTTTTTAACTTTACTTCCTCCCATTCTAACCATTTTTCTAACTCTAAACACAAGGCTGCTTCAACCTCTAGATTCTCTTGAGTTGGGGCTCTATTTTGAATTTCTTCAATTTTCTTTTCTTCTCCAACTCTTTGATTCTGGTTCTTGCATATCCAAACTGTGTTTTGTTCCACTCTTTTAGCTTGTCTCTTGCTTGTTGAATCTTTCTTGCCAGTTTGAAACCATGAGACCCTTCTACTTGCAGTTGCCAAGCTTGCTGAAGTAGCTGAACTACCTGTGAACTTGTTGCATCTCCAGTCCACATAGCCTCAAAACGGAAAGGCCTTGCTCTTGAATTGTCCTCCAAATGGGTGTCTAGCAAAATAGGATTATGATCTGAGGATGACGCTATCAGAGGCTTAATCTCGGCTTTAGGAAACAAGCCTTGCCATTCCTGATTACAAACACCTTCTGTCCAACCTCTCCTTAACATTAGCAAAACCAGCACGTTTATTGGACCATGTAAATTTAGAGCCACAAAAGCCAAGATCAATGGCTCCTGTTCCAAGAACAAAATTTTTAAAATTTCTGGTAGAACCTTTTCCAACCTGTCTTCCAACTCTCTTTTCTGCACTATTAATCAAACAATTGAAGTCCCCAATTGCTAACCAAGGTCCAGCAAATGAATTAACCATGCCCTCCATAAGACCCCAAAATTTAGCCCTGCCATTTACACTAGAAGGGCCATACACTGCAAAAAGAAGCCATGGAAGGGGGGGGGGGGGGGGGGGATGAATAAACCAAAGGCGCAATGACATTTCTGTCTGCAAATATGACCTCCAGCTCCACACCCTTTCTCCATATTAAGGCTAAACCACCAGATTCACCTGTAGACTCAACATTATAGCAGTCAACAAAACCCAAACTTGATCTCATTTTTTCTATTTTTGGAGACTTGCTTTGGATTCTGGAATGAAAACTACATCAGGCCATTCTTCTCTAACAAGAGCCTTTAAGGCACTAGCTGTTGGGGCTCTACCAGCACAACGACAATTCCTAGATAGGATTCTCATGGTGTGGAGGGATAAAACAATTACAAGAACAACCACCAGCCAAAACTCAGTAACTTCAAACTGAAGAAACTCTTTAACTAGAGCCCTCCAAAGTCTACACATACAGCCCACCAACAAGAACAACCACCATCCATAATTCTATAATCCAATCTCCAATCAACTCCAATAAACATTCACTCTTGACAACCACAAACCAAATGCCCTAAGAAATCTACATCATAACCCAACACCAAAATTCTACAGCAAAATACAATCACCTGCCAACATCAACAAAACTACCAACCAAAACTCAGAAAGTAAGATAAAGCTGGAAAAGAGCTTACGGATTGAATCCACAGGTCGAGGATGACCTGCTGACTGGGCAGAGCAAACCCTAACTGGGCAGAGCGAAGCCCACAGATAGGGAAGGAATAAGCCCCACAAAAGGGGAAGAAAGACCCACGGACGGGCAGAGGTGAACCCACCTCGGAGTGGAGCTCACGGAGGAGGCCAGGAAAACTCAAGCACATGATAGCCAGAGGCACTAAACAAGCGCCAAGAGTACAAGCAAGGTTATTGAAGCCAAGTGGTTGAGACAATGAGTTCTAGAATCCTCTCTAACTTGTCATCATGTTCATGTTCAATTATTCTGAATAGCTTGGTCACTGTGTAAGCACATGATTAAATAACAAACCTACAAATTATATTTACTGAATAGCCTGTCTACCTCAAAACTGACTGTTTGAACTTTTCATATTTTGAACTCAGGCATCAAAAGATATGCAGTCTGAATTGTGGACCATTTAATTTAATAATGTGTTTTGTAAGATATTTAGCTATCACTATGATAGAATTCCAACAAAATTGGCTTATGTTCTATTCATTGCAGATCTGTGGATGACAACCCTTTTGTGCCAACATACCAGGTGTCCAAGGAGAGAGCAGAAAATTTGGGTCTTAGCTTTACTCCTGTGGAGGTGAGTCTAAAGGATACTGTTGAAAGCTTGAAGGAGAAGAAGTTATTAAGTGTTTGATTCATCGTATTTGACAGCAATTCTGGCAAATGATTATAAATAAACTTTGCATATCCTTAAACTTTTTCATTTCAAACAAAAGTTCTAGTAGCACTGACTGTCCTTGAGGACTGAATTTTGTAAGATTGTATAATGAAGGTATAGAGAATGTGTGTGACTCTTTGCTCTTCAAGCATATCTTATAAAGTTTCAAGCAGGCTGTAAATAAAACATTGAAGTTGCTGCTGTTCGCTATCCTAGTAGAATATTTAGGAATTATTTTAAATAAACATTGTATATAGATTCAGTTAAATGGTACTGCACAAGCTTGTCCATGTTCAAAATACATAAAAGGGTGGACTTGCTTCCAGTGGCCAGAATTGTTTCTCAGATTAAGACTTACTAATAAGTTTATAGCAATGAATTTTCACCATATTGCACCAATTTGATTGCAAGGAAACCTCATTGTCCTTAGAAAATTGAGTACAAAGTGGTAGGAGCTACAATATTTGCACTTAAAAGCAAATGCCACTTCCTGATTACTGACTTCTGAGCTAGGGGTGACATGCTCGATTTTTATAATGATACCAAGTGAGATTCTGGGCAGTTAAATTCTTTCAGTTTTGCATCATGGTGAGTTACGATTTGACATTATTGAGATGGTAGTGGTAGGAGTGGCATTTGAGTCTGAGAATTAAATATACATGTTGATTTAATGGTACTGGATGGATAAGAGACATTGAGATTAGTGGAGGTTAGAAGCTCCAATTTAAGTTATCCTATTTTGGTACAATTGGCCTTGGCCTGCAAATGGTTTTTCAGTTGTTTGTTTGAGTTCGGATTGTGAAACTCAAATTTAATACCACCAAAAGTATGGCCACCTTCTAGTTAGGAATGCCAAGCATGTATCAGAATCAGAATCTACCGTGTCGATGGAAGAATAAGATGTTCCAAGCTTCCTCCAGCACCAAATTGGCAAATTTTCCTTGATGTGTATCTAGTTAATTTACTTCAATAAAGCTTGTCATTTTGTGTTAAAAAAAAGTTTCAGCAGCCCTTCCATCCATAATTTTCATTGAAAGTCACATAAGCATGCAACGTCTATTTAATTCATCCAATAAAATGATGACAAATTAATTTTATTAAATTATTAAATTTTTTTTGGAAACAAAAATGATGTGACATATTTTTATTGGATGAATTAAACACATGACAAGTTTATGTGACATTTAACAGAAATTGTGGATGAAGGGATTGCTGATACAAACAGAATATAACCTTGGAAAGTGAAATTCAAGTTCTGAAACTTCATAAGTATAAAATCTAAATACTCTCAAATTTTAGGGGCGTAGTTTGTAATTTAGCCAAATATAAATTAGAAGACAAAGAAGGTTCCCATCCCATGTTGATTTGTGTGAGAATTTTTTATATAATTTTCCTGAACATTATGTACTCCCTCTTTTTCTCTCTCATATGTCTTCTTGCGGGAGCAGTTGGGACTTGGGAGTAGGATGGAAGGATTGTTTACCAAACCGCACAAACCGTACCAAAACCGTTCGCAAAATGACATAATTGCACTGCATCGCAAATAACAGTGTACCACACCGCACCACGCCACATGGTGTAGTGCAGTTTGCTGTTTTATAATAAGAAAACCGCACCCTCACTATATATTAATATATCTATTTTTTTAATATTAAATATATTATTAATAGTTTAATAATCCTAATTTTCAAAAAAAAACAAATTAATAATCTAGCAAGTGTTGATTAGGAAAGCTAGCCCAAAAAAAAATTAGCTCAATAATTTAAAACTTAGCCCAAAACAAAGGGAAAATCAATTTTGGGATGGGTAGAGAAAGCCCAAAATTTGAAAAATATACTAGCTTCAAACCGTATCTTATACGCTACATTGCACGTGTGATCGCAAAAATGAGGTGCAGTGCAGTTATGGTTTTGGCTAAACTCTAAACTGCACCACACCCCACCGCACCGCATATGTGACCACAAAAATGAGATGCGGTGCAATTATGATTTTGGCTAAATCATACCGCAAAGCGTGGTGATAAAAATAGCCCAAAACCGCATTGCACCATGAACACCCCAAGATGGAATTATATGTTGGCCAATTTCCCCCCCCCCCCCCCCCTACCCCCTTCCCCCTCTTAAGGAATTAAAAAAAAAAAAAAAGAGATTACCAATAGGTTAATATAAATTTCATAGAAGTCTAATCAAATAGTCAAATTCATTATTTTAAAAAAAAATACATGACATTCTTTAGTGGTTATAATTTTTTTTTAAAGGAATCTAATACAATTCTTTTTAAACTATGTGGCAAAAGAAAATCCACTTTTCAAATCCAAAGTAGAATAACTATATAGTCTAAGTGATAAAATATTGTCCAAGGATTTTCAGGCTTTGTCAGCTTACATTCAACAATCCACTTTTCGAATTATGTGTTCAATAAACTTTGGTTTTCATAATTTTTTTATTGACTAATCAATTTTTTTTCTTCAATTTATTGTTATAGTGTTTAGTTTGTTGATCTTTGAGACAATAAAGAGTGCAAAGTCACATGAGATGTCATTAAAAAGAAAATAGTTTTTTTAAAGATATTTTGTTTTATAAGTTTTTTGAGAGATTAATGGGAAAGATAGTTTCCTAAAATGATTCTTGCTGGGTGTGTTGACTATGAGATGGATTTAAGTTACACCTGGTATCCTTCTAAAAGGATGACAACAAGGCAATATTATTTTTTCTAGGGTTTGGCTTACTTCCAATACTTTTTTAACTGGAATCTACTTTTGTTTTGACTGAAATCTCCTTTTAATGAGAAACTGTCTATTATTCACTAACTAAATAAAATGTGGAGATTAAAATTCATTATCACTTGCCATTGTATATTTAGAAAAAAATGACATGTCTAGTTAAAAAAACACTTGAGGTAAGTCAAACAATTTTTTCTAACTATCAGAATAATGGAAATTAATGGTTTTAAAAAATCTGTAACTCATGTGGAGTTACACTAAATATAACTTATTTCATTAACTATTGCTTTGTTATTTATGGCTCAAGTAATAATTACATATTCTTGGGATTTAGTGTATTGCACAAGTTTGTTAGTATTGTGATTTGCAAGTGCTAAATGAAGTTTTTTTTTTTTTTTTTTCTTCCAAAATTTAAATATAATTATTTAAGAGGCTAAAATTTTCTACAAAGTAAAACATGTCTCATAATTAATGAATAAGCTAAAAATATATTATAGATACAATATGAATGCATAATTTAAATTTAATTTAATTCTAAAAAAATTAATTTAATTTTCATATAAAACATATCTTAAATTAAGAATTATTTTGTAATTTTAATTTAGTTATATCTAAACAAGTATTAAAAAAATTCACTAATCTTTTTCAACAAAATAACAAACGTATACATAATTTTTTTTCTTATAAGTTTGTTATTAAGAAAATTATCGCAATGATAATTTCTTTAAATAATTAATTATTCATTAGAGTTTTCAAAGGCATACATAATTATGAGTAAGCATGTGTGTATGTACGTGCTTTGTATTTCATAATATTTCATTTTGATTAAGCCGTTTGACTGCCAACCCCCCCCCCCCCCAATATATAATTCTTTCTAATGATCATAATGATAGCTTCCTAAAATAATTATTCATTGGTGTTTTCAAACACACACTGATGTAGGATACAATTTACTATTTAATTATTATAATTTATTATTTTTGGTATTTTTATGTAAAAAACGTTATTTTAGATTTAGGTGATTTATTTCCTTGTTTTTAGGTGCATTTAATGCTTTTTAGGTCAAACTTTATTCTTGATATGGTTAGGTATCAATTAGGAGTTATTTTAGAATATATTTTCTTATCTGTCAAGTTTTATGGAGCCCTTAAATAGTCATCTAAGTCTGTAAACGTTTTTCATATATTATTGAATAAAAATCAGAAAATGTGAGACTTTGCTCTTCTTATCAGGGATTCTTCTTTGTGGCGTTCAAACTTTATACCTTTGGTTCGTGATTCAATTATAATCATTGGGTCAAGATGTTACTTATACATTTGGTTCGCGTTTTACTTATAAACGTTGGGTCAGGTTTTCTATCTAAATCTGAATTTTAGCTTTCTTGGACAAGTATTCCAATATTTTTGTTGGGTCTCAAAGCGTGTCGATTGAGGTTCGCAACATATTCCAATATTTTTGTTAGGTCTCAAAGCGTGTCTATTGAGGTTCGCATCACACACACTCATATATATATATATATATATATATATTTTTTTTTTTTTCATTTTGGTTCTTAACCCCCTCGGGTGGTGTGTGAATCTAGTTCTGTCTGCACAATAGTGTAAGTAAATTTCTTTAAAATAAATATTGTTTGCCTAGAATGCATTTTGAGCAATCACATGTGACATTTTAATCCAATCTTGAATGTAAAAAAGTCAACAAGAAAAAAATACAGACAATGATTAATAACTTTGATTTCTCAATTTAAGTTTGGAGGCTAAATGATGGAAAAAGAAGGTGTTAGGAATATTGGGGTTTAGAGACAAGTAACGATTTTTTTTTCTTGATATATATATATATATATATATATTTATAAATGTTAGGTTTAGCAACACGTAAGGATTTAAAATTTTGGAGCTAAATAACAAGTTTCCAATAGTTAATTATCTTGTAATTTTGTTTTTATTTGCAATGAATATGTTGAAATGGTGGCTAATTATCTAATTATTATTCAATTAAAAATTGTGTTATGTATGAGTTTTAATTATTTCAAGTGGTAATGCTTTTTATCACCAAATAAAGGACTCGTAATCGAATTTCGTCTATATATCTAATATAAACTATTAGTCTCTTGACTTGAAGGTAAAGAACAATTAATTATGAAGTAACAGTAAAATTAATTCAAATCTTATTGTATGTATATAAAAAAAGAAAAGAAAAGAAAATATATTTTCAAGACAAGTACATAATGGTATATTATATATATATATATATATATATATATTGAAAAACAACTTGGTCTTATTTAAGTTGAGGGGGCAAATGCCGCAAATGTCCACCTCATCATGACAGGACAAATATATATATATTTTTTTTTCTAAGCAATAAATGAGAGAGAAGGATAGATGAAAGTCCATCAATCCTAAAATAGATTAAGCACTTATAATTATGCTACAACAATGTGTACTTAATTATAAATAGCGTTTCATGTATTCTTCCACCGTAGTATACTTGATCTCTGGATAAAGCTCAGAAGCTTCTACTGCATCATTTCCTATCTCGAAATTTGTAAGACACCCCTCGTAACAAACATGATAGTAATGTATAAGTCCAACTTGCTCTGCGTACTCTAGTCCTTTTTGAGAAAAAAAATCCGTATCAGAATTTAAGAAAACATGTAACATAAACACAGTAAAAACTTTGAAATAAATATATAATTAGTTATATATTTTTACAACCTTTATTAAAACTCATAACAGTGAATGAGATCGGTAATAACATATATAATTAAACTCTCGGTGAATATTTTATTTTTACTTTTTCTTTTAACAAGGCTTTTCTATGACAATTTCGTGATTGACCCTAAAGGCAGTCAATTCTTTGACTTTGTCATTTTCTTTTTCTTTTTAAATTTTTTATTAAAAACAGGATTCTCTCTCCATTAAAATAACATAAAGTTAGAAGCCAAGTAAGACATTAATACAGTACTTGTCTTAGAAATTAAACCAGTATCAATCGTACCTTTCAAGGAAGCTAGAAACTCTTCCTTGGGTATGGAAGACTTTTGCAACTCTTTGCCAATTAGTTTCTCCCAAATCTCAACAACTTCTCTTTGAGATAGAATGTTTTTTGGTGGCCTTAGATATACTGTCTTGTTGAGAGTTCGAGGGTCATCTATAGTTTTGATGGTGTACATGGCTATATCATCTTCCTCCACATAAATTGCTGCCACATTAAGACGAAAAATGTTGCAATTCTTGTAAAGGTAAATATAAAAATCGAGTACATATAGAAAATCCTCAAATCAAATACATTTCAGTGGTATTCATGGTTCTCTTCGATCTGTACAATGCAAAACTAGTAAGGTTGTTAAGGAAATACCTTTTTTATTTCCGTCACCCAACAATACCACTGAATCTCTTGAAGGAAGGATCTTACCGGGCTGGCACAAACCACCAAGAAAGTAACCAGCAAAACAGTTTGCGGAAATATATGTGAAAGGTATTTGAGCATCTTCAATGGCTTTCCTTACAATCATTTTGTCATCAAATGTCACTCTCCCAGGTTCTAATGCATCCTCCATTCTAGCAGGGTCGGTGCCAAACTCAGAGGGCAAAAATCTCTACCAACGTTATAAAAAAAACTTGTCATGTAAACTAATTAATGAAAAACCAACAAAACCTATACGTATGGATGTATCAAATACATATTTATCACGTTTATACCATATTAATTTAAAATAGAAAAAATATATTAAAAAAAAAAGAGGAATAAGATTCATGTCATTGAGAGATCGAGATAGGGAATATATATATATATATATATAATATGTTTTTAATTTTATTTAACATATGATATTTTCTTACCTATAGCAAAAATATTTACATGACCTTCAAACGTATATCTTCCATAATTTTTGTTATATTAGAAAATAATAACATAAAGAGTAAATTTTGCATATCCAACTCTAAAAATTACTCACATCAGCTCATATAAACTTATGTAAATTTAGATTATTGCTATAGTAATTGGATAAATATATAACGTTATTATTCACATATAAATCTATTTTTTAATATTTCTTTACTCATATACATAAGGAGAGATGATTTTAGAGAGTAATAAAATTTTGATAAAGAAATAATAATTTAATAAAATGTAATATATAATAAATAATATAATCGATAGAGTTGTTTTTGATATTTTGATAAGTAATTATATAAAATAGAAAAAATAAATTTTATGTTAAAATAAATAGAATTTTTAACACCGACGCTTATATGTTATGGAAAGAGTAAGAAGAAAAGTCAAAAGATTTCAAGAAAGGTAAGTAGATTTTTTTTTTTTTTTTTTTTTTTTTGGAGAGAGAAAAAAAAAGTAAAAGAAAAGAGACGTGACAGTGATACAATAACATTTGACTATTTGAGGGGAGGAGAAAAAAGAATTATGTTGTAAAACTTATATTATTTATATATGTCTAACATTTAGAGGAAGAAAATAAAATAAAAATCTTATTCACTCGGCCGGATGCCCAAACAAACTGAAATGATCGGAACAAACAAAAACATACAAAATTTATAATGCACCAGTTTTACAACAGATACGAAATATTGGGTTTTGGTTTAGATTGGCAAGTAAAATATAGATTTGCAAAATTTATATATATTATATATGTATACCTTTACATTACCAGCTTCTTTGATGGCATCGATAAGCTTAAGTTGAAGGAGAATTTGGTGGCTTCGGATGTGAACTCCAGATATTGTACAGATAACAACATCAACTAATTTGATAGCCTTCACAAGACTCTGGTGATCGGTAAAGGAACCAGAAACAAGGTGAGCACCTTGCTCCTTGAATGACAAAAGCATTTGAACTTTATCAATATCAACACCTATCTCTGCTCTGTTTAGGATGTACGTCTCATGACCTTCAGCCAAACTTGCCTTCACCAACCTCTTCCCTAGATACCCAGTTCCCCCTACAACCAGCACTCTGCATTTTTCCATTTTTCTTTTTCTTCCTTCTCTTGGTTCTGGTTCTATAGAGATTTCCTTCCTCGGCTTTTTATAGCAAATGCTTTTGACAAGGGCTATCATTTATATTATGACAGGTGCATTACGTAATCAATTAAAAGAGATGATGAAAAAAAATTACGAACTCCATTATCCCTTCCTATTCATAAAAAGAAAACAAAAGAAAAAAACTCGTTGTCCTCTTAGAAAAAAAAATCTTTGATAGAAAAATTTTAGAGAAACTTATCAAATCATTGTTCCTTCAATTTCAAAGCCAACAATTTTGATACTAGTTCTTCTCAAAAAAAAAAAAAAAAATTGATACTAGTCATTAATTCATGTATTAGTTTAACAAAATATGATTTTTTTTTTTTTTGTGTCTTTTATTTTTATAATTACGGTAGTTCTTAATTTTTTTTTTTAATTTCTAAATATGAGTGAAATAATTATGATAATTATTAATAGTTTTTTAGTTTAATTCTGGTAAGATTCTAATGGAGAGTTTAAATATAAAATATAATTTAAACATAAATAGAAACATATACATTAGAATAATGATGTTTAAAAAAAGATATGCATTGGTTCAAGTTACACCTAGTGTAACTTCATAAGAGTTATACCTTTTATGAACCATTAATTACTGTTAAATCTAAGAGTAAAAAAACACTTATAGTAAAGTTATTATTACTCTCTAGAAATTAGTGATTTAAGCATTAACTCTTCTTAAAAAAAAAAAAAAAAAAAAAGCATTGACTATTTAATGTCACCTTTCACTTATCTATTTAATTTTTAATGAAATTGACAAGGGAGATGCTAAGTACCTGTCTTCACTCTGAGCTCCAATAAAGCGATTTAAATCCACAGGTTAAATTGCACTTCCTATCATTTTTATAGTCTTTTTATTTTCTTATCACCTAGAGGGTAAAGAATACATGATACTCAAGTATATATGGCCTTGAGTTTGTATAAAAGAAAAATAAATGAGAACATGCTACTAGCATCACCTCACTGGGTAAAATGTATGTGAAATATATATATATATATATATATATGTATGTATGTATGTGAAATATATATAGATATATATATATGTATGTATGTGAAATATATATAGATATATATATATATATATATATCTTTGCATGTACATTGAATGGAACTCTAATATCAGTATATCACTGTTTCTAATTTTGTTATTTTCTGATTTCATTTCTTTATTTTGCTGCATCTGAAGAACTTCTCTTGGTTATACTTAAATCAAATAGTAAATAGCATATGTAGCACACTTAGATTACAAAATTTTTAGAAAAATAAATTAAATTAAAGAGAGACTGAAGCTGTGTATGCTTCATTTCTTAAAAAATGATGTATTAGGCCTTAATTTTTTAAGAACGCAGGCCATTCATTTTCAATCTTATACCATCTTGCTAAATTTTGAGTTCTGGCCTGTGAATTTACAGATGACACATGCTCATCAATAAATGAAGCAATAAATAAGGTGCTCTTCTGTGGATGAGTTTGTGTTTTGTAAGTTCTTGAAAATTGGGAAATTATTGTGTACTCCTGGAGTACCATAAATGCATACTCCCTCCTCTCACATGAATGGTGGGTCCCACTAATTAAATTCATGGTGGGACCCACCATTCATATGAGAGGAGAGAGTATGCATTTATGGTACTCCAGAAGTACCTAATAATTTTCCTTGAAAATGGTGGTGTGTGGTGTGCCTTTTAATAAGTGGAAAGCAATAATTAAGGGAGAGAGAGAAAAATATTGTGGTATTAATTACATTATCAGATGGAAAGTAATAGCATTTAATGATATTTTTTCAACCATTAGATCTTTTAGAAATCTACGGTGTAAAAAATGTGTAACTTTATAAGAGTTACACAAGGTGTAACTTAATCCTATCTCTTAAAAAAATTACATAACAAAATATTCTGAGTTCAATCAAAAGTTAAATATCTTTTACTCCCTCTGTCCCACTTTGTTTGTCCTGTTTGAAAAGTCAAAATTTTTAAGGGAACATCATTTATTATCTTGTCTACCTTTTAAAAATGTATAAGTTTTCAAAACTACCCTTAAATAAATTTATCAAAAAATTGAATTAGTAAATTAATAGGGGTATAATAGGAACATTAGTAAATTAATTACTTTTATTTTTAGAAATAGGACAATATTTTGGGACATCCCAAAATGGAATAAAGGACAAACAAAGTGGGACGGAGGGAGTATATATATATATATATATATATAGAGAGAGAGAGAGAGAGAGAGAGAGAGAGAGAGAGAGAGAGAAATGAGTTCAAGTTACATCTGGTGTAATTTCACAAGAGTTACACATTTTGTGAATCATTGATTACTATTAGATCTAATGGTCAAAAAATACTCATATAGTAGTATTATTATTACTCCCTAGAAATTAGTTATTTAGACATTAACTCTTCTTATTAAAGGAAAAATTATATATAAGAAAAGAAGCCACAACATATATATATATATATATATATATATATATATATGACTTGTTATACAAACCATTATTTTTCCCTTAGCAATGTTCCAGAAAACTTTTTGCCTTTTGGAGTTTGATTTAATGTAGGTTTTTATCATGACTTTAAGAACATACAAGTCATATCTAGATTATATCCCAAAAGTACCGGGGAACTCTAATTGTGACATGTATTTTTAGGATATAATCTAGATATGATTTGTTATTGCTTATACATACCAACTCAACTTAATAATTAATACAAGTATGAAACCCCTTACAACGCTGTCATAATCCAAATCCACACATAAATAAATACCATTCGGGATATAAATCATAGCTTCATTGATACAAGAAAACTATTCCTGTTTTAATATATAATAAGCAAAATTGTTGAAGTCAATTCATCGCATTCTAGATGTTTGGATGAAAAATTAAAAACAAGTGTAAAGTCAAAATTCTTGGCTTATGCTCAACTAACAAAGGAACGTTAGTCTTTTCAAAATAAAAGTCAAAATTCAAACTTAGAAGATGATGATATGGAAGGAAAAGAAAAAAAAAAAAAAAAAGTTAATGCTACGGCTTTTTTATTTTTTTATTTAATAAGAAGAGTTAATGTCTAAATCACTAATTTCTAGGGAGTAATAATGACACTACTATGAGTGTTTTTTGACCTTTAGATCTAATAGTAATCAATGGCTCATAAAAAGTGTAACTCTTGTAAAATTACATCAAGTGTAACTTGAACTCATCTCATATATATATATATATATATATATATTATAGAGGAAAAAATATCTTTATACCCTTTGAACTTTAATATAGTGGCCAGTACATATACATATGTGTAAAGTTCAAAGGACTAAATTGGCCAAATCAAAAGTTTAGGAAGGTGACACTTTCCTAAAAATACATATCACGTGAAAGAAAAAAAAAGGAAAGAATGAAAGGGACGAATTGAGATGGAGCTGGGTTCAAGTTGAGAAAGATAGAGAAACCGACCAAAGAGAGGATTATTATAACCCACACCCACACCCACACCCACACCCCCAACAACTCTGACAACTCTCCACCAAACTGCAAGAACTTCTTATAGAGTATATTGACCAAAGATGTGAAAGTAACCAAAAAGGGGCGGGAAAATAAATCCCAAAGAGGTTTCTAGAGTAAATTGACCAAGATAAGAACGTTCCAAATTACATTGTATGTTATTCTAAACATATTTTAATGAGACAATTATTTTTGACATTTCTCTTTCTCTCTCTTTCTCAAAAAACTGGACCCTAGCTCTCTCTCCCTCTTAATCGGATCCTCTAGTGTTTTTTTCATATCACGTGAGTTGACTGTTAAATTTTAACACAAAGTGAGGGAAGTATCTATTTAGCACATATGTGAAGTTTAAGGAGCAAATTGACCAAATTAAAAGTTTAGAGGGGTGTAATGGTTACTACCTTAAAGTTTAAGGAGTGTTAGTGTATTTTTCTTTATTATAGATTATTATATATAAATTTTTGTATATTAATAAACTTTTTTTTTAGAGTTTCGACCTATGGCATCCGCTCCTAGTGATAGTTTCTTATTATCAAACCAAAACATCTCAATTTTTGGTGTCATTAAATTAGAAATTTGATCAGTTGACAGTTAACACTTGAAATATTGGTAGTATCTCAAGTGTCAACTAATAAAATCTCTTATTGTTAAATAAGAGATATCGAAATCAACTTATCTACACTAAAAACCAACTACCATGATTCTATTGTATCTATAAAAAAGTGTCATTAAATTTATAAATATTGGTTAAAATTGTAAATTTATATCAAACTAATATGGCAATCCCTACTTTACTGTATTAGCTTACCTAATAATAAAATGATTATTATTATTATTATTATTTTGGTTTTGAGAAGGAAATCATGAAAAGATATTATGAATTATTATTACATTTTTTTTTTCTGAATTGAATTATTATTACATTAAAATTTTTATAATAATTGAGTTGACAAATTATTAATATTAATTATTATATGGACTCATCACTAATACTGTTGTGTTTAACTTATACGTCTTTTCATAAAAAAGAAAAGAAAAATTAAAAAGGCAACAACTTCATGTGGGTGGGGTACTCGACATAAAAATAATGGAGAGCAAGTTCTTGTTTTTGGAAGAAAAAAAACAAAGGAGACAGTGCAAGCCCTATTTAGCTAGCCTAGGACTTGGTCAATCTTTGGATTTTGTTATTTACTATTGTCCCCCGTGGACTTTAGTTCCTTTTGTTGAGGCAGATTGCCAAGGGATGTAATTTTTTTTTTTTTTTTTTGGTTAATCAGGTGCATATATAAAACAACAACCGACAATTACAAATTGGCCATAGAGGTCAAAGTATTGGCAACACGCTTGTAATAATACAGCCCATTCATATTAGTATCATGAAATAACCCCTTTTAATTAGAAAATCAACGCATTTATTCACCTCTCTAAACACATGCCCCATCTGACAAGGAAGATATTTCAATAGGAAGATATTTCAATAGGCTTTGTCCTGATCTTTTATTTTTCCCGTTAGTTTTATTATATTTCCATTTTTACCACACAAATAAAAAAAAAAAAAAAAGACAAGACATTGCATGCTCTATAATTTGGTACCGCCGGTCAGTTTCAACTTTCAATTTATATTGACTCGTATTTGGAGTGATAAATTTGACAGGGACCCATACAATAAATTCTGATAACAATGGCTGTAACATTTCAATTCTGTAACAATGGCTATATATAACATTTCACTTTAGCAACCAAAACATAAAAAACGCACGCTACAGCAAAAAAAAGTAAAACTAAAATTTTTTGAGTGATTACTACAGCGGACTATAACAATGGCTATTATAGTGGGTAATTTTGATAACCAATAACAATTTGGATAACTTTTCCAGAAGTTTGGATTCGATCAGTAGTTTAGCATGGTTAGTGGGTAACCTTTATTACAATTTAACGGTTACTTTGTCTTCAAAAATAAGGTACTTTTCTAAATATTAATTACTATTGTATATATTTTTTTTTATTAAGGATATCATAAATCAAAAGGAAGAGGGGTAGGGCTCAAATCCATCTCTTGTGCCCAGGAAAGGGACCCAGTAGGGGAGAAAAGAAATGTTTAGGAGCCCATTTCACTTAAAAACATGCAATAGTGTGGGCGAAGAAATTAATGTCTGTTTATAATACAAAAATCCCAACAGACAATACAAGGGTGCCTAAAGAAGCCAGAAAATAAGGTAGAAAAGACATAAGAAAGTCAGGTGTGTTGGTGGGAGGTTGATGAAGAACTAGTTCAAATATATAACATACTTGGAGTATCCTTCAAACATAACAAAAGAAACTTGATGATGAACCACCAGTTTTAGGGCAAAAAGAGTGGCCCTTACTTCATGCAATGCATAACTTAATCCAGAATAATATATATCTGAACTAATTTTTACTGCTTTTAGTTAAAAAAGAAATCATGTATAAACTAACAAAATTAAATTTTAAGTTATAACATTATATGATGAATTCAATATCATCAAAGACCCAATTTTTTTTTTTGGGGGGGCTGAAAGATTTTACTGAATAAAAGAAAAAAAATTACAAAGCTATAGGCAATAGGCCGCCTCCCTGAGAACATCACTCAAATAAAGGGCAACAACCAAAATCAAAAGAGCCTACATGATATCAATGATCTCAAAAGTCTATTAGGTTAAATTGTGGGCTGCTTTTTTTCCTTCTCTCGCAACCCATCTGAACTCTGAAGGGAGGATAGGGAACATGATAATATCAAGAATTATGTTCTTAATTTTCCATGGTTTTCATAAAAAAAATATATATATATATATATATAATATATTTTAAAATCGGTTTTAAATTAAATAATGTAACTCCTTCATTTTTTAAAATTATTTTGTAATTGAGTTTTAATGGGAGTAGTGTTGTAATTTTTATTAGTATTTTTTATTAGAGTTTCGATTGAACTAGTCAACAATTTTAGTCAAAGTTTTCAATTTTGTTTCAGTACCCGATTCGGCTTGTCTATTGAAACATAATATTTTTGTCTTGTTTTAGGATTACATATGCACACAAAAATACATATTCAATACTCAATTTACTCTTTGTCAACGAAATAATAAGAATAAAATCAAAACAAACATACTTTCAGTGTTCTTTTTTAGTTTTTTTAAGGAGCAAACCAAATGACAAACTAGAATTATAGAGATCCTACATTTCAACACTAATAAAGAGATCCTACCTTTCAACAAACTAGATGAAATTTAAACAATGAAAATAAGATGTCGGCTACATAAGTTTTGCATTTAGTTGACTTGAAGCAATTTCTCCATCAAAAAGCATGTTTTTGAAAAATTGAAATCATACTTGCTTTTCTTTCTTTGACTCGTGCTGCAATTAATGCCGTCAAGAAACGTGTAGATAGCCAGTACACCTAATAAAGAACCATTCTAGCTGAACTACCATTATTATGTGATAATTGATGTGTCCTTCAGAACTAGATGGAAACGACATATAGCTACCAAAGGTTGATATTTTTAGTTCATTGAAGTGTCTCAGTATCGGCGTTTTGATTTGTAATGCTGACCTCAGATGTTTCGGCTTTCTCATTCATGCACACATACAAACATTTTTAAAACCAATCTTATTTAGTTTAATTCTTTCGGAGCAGATTATAACTTATCTACTTGGAGTTTGGTTAAAATTTAAGTTGTTTATTTATGATTTAAAATTTAACACTTTACCCCCATCTGAAGCTTGACCAAAATTTAAATTACTTACCTGCGATTTGAAACTCCATGATACTAGTGTTACGATGGATAGTTTTTGATCTTGTATTTTTACTTTTGCTTTTAGAGAAGAGATATAAAAGTGGAACAAAATTACATATTTAGCTCTATTTTTAATAGAGGTGGGTTATAAAAATTTAACCGAGCTAACATCATGTGGGTAAAGTGTCAAATTTTAAATCACAAATAAACAATTTAAATTTCGATCAAACTACATAGGTGGATAAATTGTAATTTGCCTAATCTTTCAAGTTACTAATATGATATATTGATATGAGTTAAGGCCCTAAAGCTGTTTTTATCCCTCTAACCCTAAACCCTCTTTCTTCTCCCAAAAAAAAAAAAAAAAAAAAAAAAAAAAAAAAAAAAAAAAAAAAAAGAGGAAGAAGAAGGAAGGAAAGAAGGAAGAAGAAGGAAAAACTCGATTAAAGAAGGAAGGAAGCTGTTTTTATCAATTTTTTTTTTTTTTTTTTTGGTGTGTGTGTGTAATTTGTATGAATCATTCAATCAAACAATCGATTACCTTATTTCTGATCATACTCCTACATTAGGCAGATTTTCAGTTAAATTTTTTTAGTTAACTTATGGATCTTTATATAAGAAAATGTTATTTTTAGATACATGACGTAGGACTTGAGAAATTATTAGTTTTTAGTTTATTAAGTTTGTGCATAATTCCCTTTTACTTTTTTATTACACGAATCACTCTTTCTTATTTAAATAATAAGACTTGAAGTCTAATTTCTAATTCAAAAAGGAAATTTTTTGTTGACAAACCAAAACTTAGGTCGACAAAATAGAGCTTTGGACAGTTTCAAAAAAATGACTTTTTTTAAAATATTTTTTTTGGAATTCAAAGGAGTCCAAATCCTCTATACCACTTTTTGTGTATAACTCTATGTTCCACTAATCACTATTTACCATGTGTATGATTACTTTCTATTTTAAATTTCAATTATTCTAGAAGGAAAGTAAAATGAAAACAAGGCAAGTTGTAATTATTGAAACATAAAATGGTATACAAAAAGTGATATATGAGGATTTAGACTGGGTTCAAAGTGGATGATGAGATCTTGTATCCATTTGAATAATCACAAATGCAAACACGCTTCTTCTCATGCTTTAGAAAGTTAAAAGATACAATCTCTTTTTTGTCACTAGCTATATCATCAATTACTCTTGCAGATTATATTTATATGTTCATCACAGAAAGTAGGATACTTTAATTGTATTTTCCCTTTTTTTTAAGAGAATGAGTTAATCCATGTGTAAGCTTTACATATCTTTGTAAAAAACAACAACAACAACAACCACCACCTAGATATCTTTAGATTGGTTCATACGATATTTGTAAGACCTACAGAATCTTGGTTAGTGTAGCTTCTTTTCTGTCGGAGGCTATGTGCTGGTTATTGAATATATAATTCATGTTAGATTTAGGTGGCTGTTAGTGGCAACCCTTACCCTTTAAATTTTGGGAGAAAAGTTATTTTAGGAACCACACTACTTTTTACCATTATTTTATGTAATAGGTTGGTTGTCACTTTAACATAAACTTACTATTTTTTTTTTTTTTACTACTTATAATCTGTAAAATTAAAGTTATAACAAAATTGTGGCTGTTACGTTAGATTTTCTCTTTGAAGAAAGTATATATTTATTTTTGGAGAAGATTTGAAGAATGTATATAGAAACAACAATTTCACCTTTTTTATTTATTTATTTATAGAATTACACTTCTTATTTTTTTTCTTCTTTTTCTTTTTTTTTTTTTAATTTATAGAATTACCCTTGTTCTGTGGTGGCCAGTTGAAAAAAATATATAAGGGGGTGTGAAAAATTCGGTGTCTCTAGCACCTCTCTTAAACTTGCGAAGACAACACACACACACACACACACACACACACACATATATATATATATAATATGTTGTAGAGGCAATTTTTGGGACAACAAATTAACATGGGTTGAGACCCACAAAATCAGCCCAAAGCCCATTAATAAAACCCCATGCACATCAGAAATTAATTTAATTTGAGCCCTCAAAATGAGTCCAAGAAGAACCCTTGAAATAACCTTGAGTTAAGAAGCATGGTCCACAAAGTTAGCCAACAAGGCCCACGAAAAACCAGCATCAACCACCCAAGGAGCATGGCATAACTGACCCATGCAAGAATATTATCACATTTGGTCAAATTTCTCCCTCTCATCACGTGGACCTAAAACTAGTGGTCCTAACTCCTAACATAAGACTTCTCAAGAGTCAAAAGCTAAAAAATGCAACAATTAATTTCGTCTTTCCCTACACAAAATAAGATGACCAGTGGTCCTTCTATTTTTTTTTTTTTTTTAATTTCTATATTACACATTCACCCTCCTCATGGAGACGCTGTGCCTTTGTCAGTAAAAGAAGTCGTATCTGCCATGACGATTTTTTTGACTTTTTTTCTTTGATGATTAAAATGATGGCCACTCTGAGATATCACGTCTCTCTCTCTCTCTCTCACACACACACAGATACAGGGCTGACTATCTTCTCAAAAAAAAAAAAAAAAAAAAAAAAAAACAGGGCTGACTCTGTGATATAAGCTAACGGGGCAGTTGTTTAAGGTCCAAGTATAACAAGACCCCCACCTTTTACCAATAGGTTATTTCTTTCATTGTTATAATATTAATTAAACCTAAATACTAGCCAATAAATAAAATAATATTTTTTTATTAAATGAAAAAGAAGAAGAAAGAAATCCTATATCCAAAATATTTTTCACAACAAATCTCAAGTGTTAGGTTGTTACTAGCTGTTTTTTGTGAATAAAAAAATAATTTCAGTAGTAGATTTAAATTGGAATTAGTAACAATTTAAGACTTAAGATTTATTGTGAAAATACTGTGGATGTAACACTTTAAAAAAAAAAAAGTAATACACAAAAAATTTCACAACTTTTTTCACAATAGTTGAATTAGCAAACTTTTACTAATTCTCATATAGGCCCACCACTAACATTACATTTTTACTTACCATTTCAATTTGCCATATTAATAGATGTGAAAAGTTTCATCAAATTTTTTGTTTCTATAGGCTTTCTCCCAAAAAAAAAAAAAAAAACTATGTAATAGTAATTTTATATCTAAAACAAGTTAATAGAATTTACGTAATAATATTATATTTTTTTTAAGTCATATTTAAATATATAAAATGTCTCAATTCAATTTTCATCTAAAGCCCCCAAATACATTGTAAGGACTCAATTCGTAACGACCCCAAAATGATGTTGGGTTCGTACGTTAAAAGGCTCAAACAATATAATTTGTAGAGCGTGGGCTTGAAAGGCTAGACCTTGGTCACCGAACGATAGTTAATCAGGGTTTTCATAGCGACTTGCACAAGGATGAACCTGACATGTTTAATAATAATCTATTCGGGTACATCATGAGTGGCTCCGGTTCTTAGACCTCGTCCAAGGAGCTTCATCTCCTTATTATTCTCCCTTTTGTAGGACAGGATTCCATCATCTGGGAGCCCCCCCCCCCCTTTTGGCGCATAAGTCTTCACGTTATATAGCCCCTCTCGGTTGACCTTGACCTTCCACCTGTTGATCCGGCAGGTACCTATTCAAATACCTGTCCCATCAGCCGCCTCCCCCTGCTTTTTGTTAGTTACACTAACCGAAACCACACTGTTCAAGCATCTTTTCTCATTAATATGGCTAAGACTTTTGTGAGCGCATTCAATGCAGATGAGACGTATTTACCTTGAACCACCTCCATTCCATACCCCCATGTAGGTCCTATTCTACTCGTCTCTTCTTCTGGGGACTTTTTGGAGGCTGCCTTTGCCGACATGTCGCTCTTCCCTTTGAAGTCTTGGGATGCCGAGGACAGGGTCATCCTCGGCTGTGTCTCTAGGCTATTTGGTCTTTCCCTACTCGTCCTGGGCAACTACCCTTCTCGGCACGGGTCCTGGACCCTAGTGAAAAATGGGCTGGGTCGTAAGTTCTCAGGCTCCACAATTGCCCCTCAAAATCCTGCTATCCGGCTCCTCGGACGGATAGGAGGGTTTTGATGACATCAACGTCTGTCAATGCTTGTCAATCCTTGTCACCTATCAGTTCCCGAGACTTTTCGTCTGCCCGAGACATGTTCTTAGAGTCTTTGGAAGGTGAAACGTGTCCTCATTAAATGCGAGCGGCTCTGTACTTCCCACGTTCAATGGCACGATGGAGATCTAACGGTGGAGATTTCCTTGCCTTTATGGGCGGGAAAATTCGTGTAGTTACTTTCGATGGGAGGTATAAATGATTTTTGGAACTGATTGGTCTCTTCACTTTTGCGCTTAAGAGTTCTAGCACACATATTCTGGGTTCATCCAAAATTTCATCCACATTCAAGTCTATCTCCAGCACAAAAAGCCCGTCCGAGGCACCTTTCTTCTTTTCTGTAAGTTTCCTGCCTTCACTAACTTGTGCTTTTTTTTTTCTGGGTTTATTTTTCTCTTGTTCCTCTCCTTCTCCCGTAGTTGGTTAAGTTTGTTTAGTAACTCTTAGAGATGGTTAAAATGAGACTGAGAAAATTGGTTGATATTGAAGAGGCGATGAAAAAGTTCATCGCCAATTATAGAATTCCCCCCAACGTGAGTTTGAGGCACTGTAAGATGGGGGAGTGGCATCTTCTAAGAAGGACGGGCGAGGTGGTAATTCCTATTCTCGCATTCGTAGAGGGGGGGTATGAGAATCCCATGGGGCCAGTAATGAAGAATTACCTTAGGCATTTCCAGTTAGCTCCCACCCAGTGCGCCGCTAATATGTTTAGGATTTTGGGTTGTGTGGATGCCCTAAATGAGAAAATGGGGCTAAGATTAACCCATCATGATGTGAATTGGTACTACAATCTCCAAAAATTAAAGGGCAAAATCTATTACATGAAGACTAGAGACAAAAGGGTTCGGCTAATTCAGTGCCTCCCTGACTCCAACAAGGGGTTGAACAAAGACTTTCTTATCGTATCTGGGGAATGGCACGATGGCCTTCCATGCCCAATGGTGGAGGAAGAACCAGGTGTGGTATAGAGAGTAGAAGGGTGTCAACCATTTGCGCCGTTTTAATTCGATGTGATTCGGTTACTAACCATGTACATGTCTTTTTTGTTCTGCTTGCAGACCCAAACGCTTTTCACCGACACTTTCACCTAGTCAATCGGGTGGACTTGGAGACTGTTCTTTAAACAGCAATTTTTGTCAATGACGAGTATGGTCAAGTCAGAGCCGCTCACAAAATCTTAGAGTACATTCCCCTCCAAAAGTCATTCGCTGAACCGAGGCACGTGATTAGTGCTAACCATCCTCGGCTTCCAAAAATTACCGTAGTCGAACAAGGGTTTCTGATCTTCGAGGGATCTCCTGTCCCAGAGGGCATCCCATTGGTGGACCTCCCCCCATCTCCTCAAGCAGCAGAAGGTGAGGGTGAGTTGGATTTGTCCGAGGAAGGATTTGGGGTATTTGAACAAGCCGATCCGTCCGAGGATCCTTCTAGTGATCTAGGGGACCCCGCCTTGTCCGAAGCGGAACTGTCGTCAGTGGGAACATCCTCCTGAGCCGAGATGGGTCTTAAGAGAAAGCCCTCAACCAGCCTATTCGACCTCATTGAGGGTCTACTAGGGAAGGGTGTACAGGGAAAACCACAATCTAGTCTTCCAACTCCCCCACCTCAGCCTCAACCCATCCAGATTAGGTCCTCGTCTACCAAGCCGCAGCCGCAGTCTCCTCGTCCCCAACTTCCTGCCCCTCCTCAATCAGCTCTGCCTTCTCGGCCGTAGCCCACCGACTCAAAGAGAAAGAGGAGTCCTAAGGGGAAGGAGCCCATGGAGGGGGGAAAATCACAATCCTCTCAGGAGATGGATGATACCTCACGAGCCCAAAAATAGCTAAAGATTGGGCACCAAAGCAAAGGGAAAAGGGACCGAGGTCCAATCCGCCCAAGGCAAGGAGAAAGGGGTCGAAGCCCAATCCGCGCCGAGTGCTTGGCTTCCCGCCCCCATGCTCCACGGGGAGCCATTGCTGGAAACCGCGTCCATAAGAGACCTTGGAGATGGCGATGGCGGTTATGTGGCCGACGCATTAGGAAGAATCATGCTGCTTCCCACCGATGTGGATGAGTTAAAGAATATGAGGATGCAGGAGGTTTTCCTCAACGCGAAGAGGTACTTGGGTATGGTAAGACTCTTGAAACCTAAAACTCTATTAACTCTTGCTCCCGGACTTTCACTCACGATGTATTTATCTCACTTGACAGGCTCTCTAGGCCACCTATAGGATGGAGGAAGAAGTTAATAAACAGAGTAAGGCCGCCGAGGGTGAACGCACCAAACTCATAGAGGCCGCGCGGACCCTCAAAATTTTCGAGACTGACCTCGGGAAGGCTAGGGAGGACTTGAAAAATGCTACCCGAGACAGGGATAATGCCCTAGCAGGTTTAAAGGGCGCCTAAACGCAAGCTGAGGAACAGACAAAACGCCTACTCGTCGTCGAGAAGCAGCTGCAGATAGCTAAGGAGCAGATCAGTGACTTGAAGAAGAAACTGATCATGGTAGACAACGCTAAGGGCGTGGCGGAGTATGCCCGGGACGAAGCCGTGAGGGCCAAGTAAGAGGCTGAGTTTGCCAAAAACGAGGCCGAAGCTGCTAGGGACAAGGCCGAGGAGGAGGGCTACGAGACAGGGATAGCTGAAACTCAAGCCTCCCTTAAAACTCAAATTCCTAGAGTATGCAGACTATACTGCTCCCAGGTTTGGGAAGAGGCCTTAAAATGAGCTGGGGTGGATGCTTTGTCTGATTTGTGGAAGGCGGAGAGCATATTTTATCCTCCAGCCATCCGTGAGACCGCCTCCACTAACTCCGACGCTATGAGCGATCAACACGAGGCAGGGGCTACTCAGTCAGAAGCTGCACAGATCATCGTCCCTCATGGCGAGTCACTTGAAGGGGGAGAGCCTTATGATGCGATGGAAGCACCTGGAGATATGAATCCCGAGATGCCCAAGGAGGGTGCCGAGCCTACGGTCAGAGCTCAGATCCCCGATGCCGAAGAGCCAGCCATCCTCGCTCAGCCCCTACAGGCAATTCCCCTTACTGAGGTCCCAAAAAGCATCAAAACCGACCCTGCTCAGCTTTCCCAAAAAGGGGATGTCTCTCTGGGCCCTGAGGCTAGTCCTGCTCTGCCTTCTAAGGACGTGGACAAGACGACATCGAAGAAGTAGCAGCCCTGGCCGACCTTTGTATTTGTTTCCAGTTTAATTACTTAACTCGTTTCCCTTTTGTTTTGAAAACTTTATAGTCTGATTGTAGTTGAACTTATTAACCATATATATGAAATTCTTTTCTTTCTTTAAATCACATGTTAGTTGCCCTTGCTGATGCTTACTATTGTTGCGGATCTCCTGATTTTTGAACTAGTTATCTTAACACATATGAATGGTTGTGCATATGATATATTTGGGATCATATCCCAGAATTCTAACTCACACGCACCCATAGGATGTTGCATTTATGTCTGAACACACTTCTAGGAAGGTACAGGCATCACCCGAGACGTCATGCATATTGTGAGGCCGAGCCTGGTATCTAGGTTTCCCTTTAGTAGTTGGTTTTCCCATAGGTTTGAGTCTGAGGACCATGCAATACCTTGGTTCTATCCAAAACTTAGATATTTTCATTAAGTAGTTGGTTTCCCCATAAGTTTGAGTCTGAGGACCATGCAATACCTTGGTTCTGTCCAAAACTTAGATTTTTAAGTAGTTGGTTTCCCCATAGGTTTAAGTCCTCCAAAACTTAGATTTTTAAGTAGTTGGTTTTCCCATAGATTTGAGTCCGAGGACCATGTAATACCTTTGTTCTGTCCAAAACTTAGATTTTTAAGTAGTTGGTTTCCCCATAGGTTTGAGTCCGAGGACCATACAATACCTTGGTTCTGTCCAAAACTTAGATTTTTAAGTAGTTGGTTTCCCCATAGGTTCGATTCCGAGGACCATACAATACCTTGGTTCTGTCCAAAACTTAGATATTTTTATTAAGTAATTGGTTTCCCCATAGATTTGAGTCCGAGGACCATACAATACCTTGGTTCTATCCAAAACTTAGATTTTTAAGTAGTTGGTTTCCCCATAGGTTTGAGTACGAGAACCATACAATACCTTGGTTCTATCCAAAACTTAAATATTTTCATTAAGTAGTTGGTTTCCCCATAGGTTTGAGTCCGAGGACCATACAATACTTTGGTTCTGTCCAAAACTTAGATTTTTAAGTAGTTGGTTTCCCCATAGGTTTGAGTCCGAGGACCATATAATACTTTGGTTCTGTCCAAAACTTAGATTTTTAAGTAGTTAGTTTCTCATAGGTTTGAATCCGAGGACCATACAATACCTTCGTTCTATCCAAAACTTAGATTTTTAAGTAGTTGGTTTCCCCCTAGGTTTGAGTCCGAGGACCATACAATACCTTGGTTTTGTCCAAAATTTAGATATTTTCATTAAGTAGTTGGTTTCCCCATAGGTTTGAGTCCGAGGACCATACAATACCTTGATCCTGTCCAAAACATAGATTTTTAAGTAGTTAGTTTCCCCATAGGTTTGAGTCCGAGGACCATACAATACCTTGGTTCTGTCCAAAACTTAGATATTTTCATTAAGTAGTTGGTTTCCCCATAGGTTTGAGTTCGAGGACCATACAATACCTTGGTTCTGTCTAAAACTTAGATTTTTAAGTAGTTGGTTTCCCCATAGGTCTGAGTCCGAGGATCATGTAATACCTTGGTTCTGTCCAAAACTTAGATTTTTAAGTAGTTAGTTTCCCCATAAGTTTAAGTCCGAGGACCATACAATATCTTGATTCTGTCCAAAACTTAGATTTTTAAGTAATTGGGGGGATTAGCCCCTTGGTCAAGGTGTGGGACATTGATCCAATGTTGAATCATCTGGGAGCCCCCCCTTTTGGCGCATAAGTCTTCACGTTATATAGCCCCTCTCGGTTGATCTTGACCTTCCACCTGTTGATCCGACAGGTACCTATTCAAATACCTGTCCCATCAACTGCCTCCCCCTGCTTTTTGTTAGTTGCACTAACCGAAACCACACTGTTCAGGCGTCTTTTCTCATTAATATGGCTAAGACGTTTGTGGGCACATTCAATGCAGAGGAGACTTATTTACCTTGAACCACCTCCATTCCGTACCCCCATGTGGGTCCTATTCTACTCGTCTCTTCTTCTGGGGACTTTTTGGAGGCTGCCTTTGACGACATGTCGCTCTTCCCTTTGAAGTCTTGGGATGCCGAGGACAGGGTCATCCTCGGCTGTGTCTCTAGGCTATTTGGTCTTTCCCTACTCGTCCTCGGCAACTATCCTCCTCGGCACGGGCCCTGGACCCTAGTGGAAAGTGGGCCGGGTCGTAAGTTCTTTGGCCCCACATACATCAAACCGCCCCTATTTAGATGGAGATTCCATTCAACCATTACAGGTGAGATTTTAGTTGTTCAGGAATTGGAAGTGTGGATAGATATTTTATAAGAGTAGTTTTAAGACCACAAATTATTCATGTTATCTCACTTTTCATAATTGTTGATGTGATAATATCTAGCGTATTTGTTTTTCAATAAGCCTAATCAATAATCGCCTAACAAATTTCATAATTGTTGATGTGATAATATCTGGTGTATTTGTTTTTCAATAAGTCTAATCAATAATCGCCTAACAAATTTCACAATTGTTGATGTGATATATTGTGAATGGTGTATAATAGAAGTGATGTAAAAGTGATCTCATGAGAAAATAATGTTGTTCTTATCACAATATGTCACCACAACAACTTGTAAAATAAAATGCTAAATTTATTGTGTTTGTGTCATTTTTAATTTGGTTTTTTTTTTTTTTTAGGTGGAATATAAATTATCTAGCTCAGTTATCAATTTGTTCTTGGGTTGTTGGACTTAGGGTTTGTTTGGGATCTGCTTATTTTACTAAAACTGAAATTTTTTTTTTGAAAGTACTTTAAATAAAAGTAAAAGTTAACTGAAATAGTACAGTATGACTCATGAATAGCACCAAATAGTGCAGTGGAGTCTATTAATAATAACAAAAATAAGTTGAATAGTAAAATAAGTTGGCTTTTTAATTTTTGCCAAACACACATTTACAATGAAGAAAATTATCTATTACTACTTGACTACCAATCAAATATAGAAAGGGGCAGGCGGGCAAGAGTGTATTATTATTTTTAATTAAACATGATTAGTTTGAAGGGTGAAATTAAACAATATTAAACCTCATTGCTTAGCTATCCAAGCATAGACTTTTGATAAATTAGTTCGCATTTTTTTTGAAGAGTGAAACATGCTTACTTTTGTTAATCCATGCATTATTCTTGATTTTTCACCAATGATATTTAAAATTTCTGTATAATATAGAGGGTGTTTAGTTTGTGTTTTTAAACAACCATTTTCAGTTTTTAAACAACATTTCACGAATTTCAACGCACTTTTTCACCCATACGTATTTCTACAAATGTTTTCAACAATAATTTTCAGTTTTTAAACAACATTTCACGAATTTCAACGCACTTTTTCACCCATACGTATTTCTACAAATATTTTCAACAACAATTTTCAGTTTTTAAACACATGTACCAAACGGATTCATAGTAACGTATTTATGATTCCTCGTAGAATCAAACCAAAAAAAAAAAAAATCAACTAACTTTATTTCCAACCAGCTGTTTAAAGTCTGGTTAGTCTTTTCAAAAAGAAAAAAGTTTGGTTATACTTATTATATAGATCAACTCGCATGACAATCTCTACTCATCATAATAAAATCCATCGATGTTTTCCTATTTAAGCTATGACTTTTTACCATAATTATCTATAAGTTATTTGGTGCTTTGATTCTGTCACTTTTCATATGATTCACCATTTTTTCTACCAATCATAAATGTCATGTGAATAATTATTGAAAAATTTGTAGATTTATTAATTTGTGGTATTAGAATTTTGGTGAAAAATAAACTATAACAAAAAATGACAGTACCTAGTACCTACCAGACTACCACATCTATCCCCTGAATTATTAATTCCAGTTTGAAAAAAAGAAGTTGCACGCTAAATCCGGGACTGACTGACATGACATTACCTACCACACATGACCCAGCTAGCCGCTGAAACTTAATACAAAAGATAATGTTTTCTCAACTACATTTGTCAGAAGTATCTGCCACCAACTATATATCTCTAACTTTTACGGCAAGTAGGTAACCGAGTCATGTGTTGGGAAAAAATAAAAAGAACACGTTTCATAATTTTTTTATTTTTATTATTATTGTTTTTTTGCGTGAGGATCGATCAAAGACCACCGACTCTCGTCCCCTCCATATCAGCATGTTTCTCTTCTACAAACTTGCTTCAAACAAATTGTATCTTTTTCAATCAAATAATCCTTTTAAAAAAATTATTAAAATATAAAAAGCTAAATGATAGGGAAAAAAAAAAAAACCCCTTATATTTAATAGATTTTGGAGAGATTCTTCAACCATTTAGGGTTCGTTTGATAACGTTGTTCTAGTAACGTTTGTATTTTTTTAAAATACATGTAGGTGAAAAAGTGTGTGAAAAAATGTGTAATATTATTTAAAAACTGAAAACATATTGTTAAACTATTATTCCAAATGGGGCCCTACTTTTTTCTTTTTTTTTTTAGATTGTTTGGTTAGAATAACCGTCAATCTCAAATTCTCAATATAACATGGCTATCAACCAATGAGCCCCTTCCTCCTAGTTGGTCGGTCACTAAAATCACCTCAAAAGTAATATCCACTAACTCCTTTCGCATCAACATTTATTACACCCAAAATTATTTAACAAGCGTATCCCATTTGCTTGCAGATTGAACTACTTCCCTAATACACATACCCTCAATTGATCTGAGTGGATGAATAAGTAACAAGTCTCTTTCTCAATTTTAAGGTAATTTCCCACTAAAATGACGCCCACATGCTCTATAAAATCTCTTTCCTTATGTTGAATAGCTGATGTCGCGTGATGCATTTTGAAAGAGGAAACACAAATTATCTTATAGTCCACATATATTTAGGAAATTGTCATCGTCAATTATATCAATTACATGTTATTAGAAAGAGGGAACACAAATTTTCAACAATAAAATAATTTAAAATTTGAATCTATTACCTAAGTGATTAGACAAATAAATAAATAATTATTTTCTTCTAACATAAGAGTAAAGTTAGTTTTATATTTTATATTTACCATGTGTTATTAAATTTTCTATTATCTTTTTTCTTTTAAAAAATTACTTTATATTTTTCATTAAAAAATTTCTTTTATGTTTGCTAGACTTTGTTTCAATTATTTCCAATGCAACTAAAATTGAATAATAATATTATATTCCAAATTAATTTTTTTACATAAATATTAGAAAAATAAAAACAGAAATGCATTTTATTTAAATAATTAGTACATCATGTATAAGTTTTTATCTTTTTCTATTATCTTTTTGTTGACTTCTTCTAATTATGTCGCATAAGTTTTTGAAAGCTCATATTCTTTCACATCATTATTATAATATTTATTTTTAAAATTTTTTTTTCAAAGCTAAAATAATGCTAAATGTGGGTACCTAAGGCATGCTTGGCAACGTCCTAGACATACATGCAACATCCTTGGCCGTCCTTGGCATGCTTTGCAACGTCTTCGGCATGCTTGACAAAGTCCTTGGCCAACCTCAGCATGCATGCAAAGTCCTAGTCGTCCCACATCGAATAGAAATCTACCTTATAAACTTTGAAGCGAAGGAGTAGTATACCACTACTTCTTTTCTACTTTATAAATTTTGAAGCGAAGGAGTAGTGTACCACTACTTCTTTAAAGAAGTAGTGGTACACTACTCCTTCGCTTCAAAACTTATAAGGTAGATTTCTATTCGATGTGGGACGATTAGGACTTTGCATGCATGCTGAGGTTGGCTAATATATATTTTAAGGATAGACATTAGTAAATCCATTTATTTTCGTTGAAATGACAAACTGATTAGTCAAATGGGCGGAACATCTTTTCAAACCTTCTTGAAGGCCGCGTCATTCACATTGGAGGAAGCGCGGCAAGCGCCTATATAATACCGTGCAGTAGTAATAACCCATGATCGAATAATCTGTGCGCTTTTGTGGACTTGTGAGACCAACAATAAGAGTGAATATATATGGCAAAGAGCAAGGTTCTTGTTGTAGGTGGTACTGGGTACATAGGGAAGAGGATTGTGAAGGCAAGCCTAGCACAGGGCCATATAACCTATGTTCTTCAACGCCGAGAGATGGGTCTTGACATTGACAAGATACAAATGCTTTTATCATTTAAGAAACAAGGTGCCAGACTCATTCAAGGCTCATTTTCCGATCACCAGAGCCTTGTTGATGCTGTGAAACAAGTTGATGTTGTCATTTGCACCATGTCTGGTGTTCATTTTCGGTCTCACAACATTTTGTTGCAGCTCAAGCTTGTTGATGCCATCAAAGAAGCAGGAAACATTAAGGTAAATAACCCTTTTTCGATTTTCTTTTAACTCTCTTTTTGTTTTTCTTTTTTTGGTAAGTTTTAACTCTCATTTCTTTCTTTCTTTTAAATGAAAACAAAATTACCTATAGTTCAACTGGCTTGTATTTCTGCCGCAATCTATGCTACAACTATTTTTATAAATATTAGATATGACCAATCTATCCTACAACTATTTTTATAAATATTAGATATGATTAATTGTAAGTAATAGAGAAAAATAAGTAAAATCGTCACAATTTACTACATAAAATAATTGTCAAAAATTGTGTGATAAAAGATATGGTTTAGAATAATATAAAGTAAATTTGATATTTTTCGTTTCTAATGGTGCGGCTCCTCCGTATATTATACATATTGTGTTGTTTGGTGCGATCCTTCGGCACACGCGGACATGAAATTTGAATGGACAGCGCATGTAATGAAGAGAAAGTGTTCATAAAATAATTTCTTCAACTAATGGATCCACGATTCCTTTCTCATCATTGAATAACCTTGTCTTTGCCAATTGCCATTATGGTTAAAGACTTTTTTATATATTTTATTTTAAATTGAAGATGTTTTGGTGGCTGATACGATGTAATCAAAATGTGTGATTGGTAAGCTTATTTATAAGACAAAAATTGATTAGAAAATAAGTTAGTTTATTTCGGGGGGGAAAATAAACTTTATTTTATTTATTTATATTTTTAATTCAATAGTTAGGAGTGGGGTGATTTGAAACACTATATATAAATTGTCAATTAAGCTACAAGCTTTTTGCAAAAAATTAAACTAATTTGCTTGAAACTACTTCTATTTCACCTTTTGAAAATATATGTTAATAACAAATAAACTTAACCAAACACAGAATTAAATTCTGTGCAACAGGAGCTTTGTGTCTTAGCAATACCGAAGACAAAAAAATGAATTTCTTAAATGGCAACAATTTTAACAAAATAAAATAAAGTCCACAGATTTTGTAAAATACTCAAGATCAAGAGATGTATAACAACGTTGGATAATTGTAAACACATTATCCACTAATTAAAAAGAATTTTTGGAAGATTTTCATATTAATTCTTTAAAAGTTTCATCTATTGTTAGATGAAAAGAATAATAAAACCTAAAAGCACATAAACTGTGTAAGTTTTTATTGTTTAAAAAAAAAATATTTTCCATAATTAGATAGTTATAATAGAAGATAGAAAATTTGAAGCCTAAATGTTTTAGAAATATCAGGAAGTGCCAATTAATTGACTTACAAAACTCTTAACATAGGTTTTCATGCTTAAATTCAACAATTTTTCATAATAATGGTCAATACTTGTTATTACTCCAAATACTTGTTAATGGTTCAGTCAAATTACTACACAAAATTAGAAGTCGAAGTCAATTTGATGCAAGTTATCTATCAAAAAAAACTTTGATGCAAGTTGAAATCAGTTTTGTTTATTCATTTTTTGCCGAAGGCAAACTTGTGGCATATATGATCATTAATTCACCATTTTTTAATTATCAATAGTTGGTGGCGGGTAATTTGAACATGTTCTAAAGGTTTCTATTGAAAATATCAAGGGATATTAATGATCTATTTAAATTAAGAGAGAGGAAGGATGAGTAGAGTAAATTTAGTCAAAAATTAGTCTATTTTTATCTAACTCTACTCTACTCCACTCCAACCCCCACCACCACCCCCCATTCAAACAAGTCCTTACTAATTGAGCTGCAAAGCTCCTGACCTCATCTATTCATCATTTGACATAGAGTTGAGCCAATACCATTAATTCCACTTAGCTATGACGTTTGTTATCAAATGGCTTTTGCCTTTCTCCTTCTTATTAGATTAAGACTCTTAAACTAATACACGCAATTAGGAGACCCTACGGAATAATTAATGCCAACTAAAAGACAATACTTTTTTTCTTTATGCAAAAAACTCAACCACAATCTCAAAAGGACAACGTATATCACTCAACAAGTGATGGTACAACTCAGTTGAGTAGAGTCAAAGAAATTAACTTATGGATGTGATGATGTAATGACAATATAAAAAAGGAAAAGTACATAACCATGAAACGTGCAATAGGCCTGTTGCGGCAGTGTTTAGCCTGCTTGTGGCCCGGTAGCCTAGGCAGATACGCCTGTCGTGGCTCAGGACACTATTTTTATACTTTTGTACTCTTGTCATTTTTTAATGTGTTCAGATAATGTATGCTCTAAGAGTACATATTAAATTTTTTATTTTTAAAAACATTTTTTCGAGAATTGAAAAAGTTGTCATTATTTTTTCAATTCTCAAATTTTTTTTTTTTCCAAAAATAAAAATTAATGTGCGCCCCTTAAAGCACACATTAGTAAAATCTTTTTTTAATATACCAATTCTACCTTCTTCAGTAAAAAAAAATGAAATCCACATAATCAAAGATATGGGGCCTGTTTGGTCATAGTTTTTAAAAATTGTTGTTTAAAAAGATGTGAAAATTGTGGTTTAAAAAGTGTTGTTGAACAACGTATTTTTAGTGTGGATAAAACAAAAAAATGTGTTTGGTATCATAGTTCAAACAATATTTTTCAGTATTCAAAAAATGTAAAATATATGTTTGGTATGTATGTTTTTAATGGTAAAAAAAGCTGACACATATTAAATAATAATTTTTTAATCCCTTTCTTTTTCCCTTCTCTTTCTTTATTCCTTCTCTTTCGTCTTTATCCCTTTCTCTTCAGTCTTCCCTCAGAGCAGAGATCCAAAAAACCAAACTCCCCATCAATCTCCATCTTCTCACCATACTTGTACAAAACCGGAGACGACTCCGTCAATTCCTCCTTCAAACTCCTAATCAAACTGTTACCTTTCTGATTCTTATTATTGTTGTTGTCCTTAGCCTTAGCTTTCCCATTTTTGTTGTCCTTAGCTTTCTCAGTCCCAGTAGCAGCTTCAACGGAGCCCTTCTCGGTCCCAGTAGCAGCTTCAACGGAGCCCCAAATCTTCTTCGACAACTCGTAAGTCTTTTGTTCGTGGGTTTCGAAAAGGTCGGGTCTTTGCCTTTCTTAACGAACTCGAAAAACGCGGCGGCATCTGCGGCGGGATCCGCGCTGCGCAAGGCGGTGTAGTCCAGCATCCCTCATCTTCATCGACGCCTAAGAAGATCGACGGCTGGGCTTTACGTTCGTCGCTGTCGAGTCGTCGTTCCGAATCACTCACACAGATTTCTCAGTTTTTTTGGGTTTTTTTTTTCCTGTATTCCTCACCAATCGGGTGGGGAGGCGTGATCTTTGTAGCTGCGTATCAATGGGTTTTTTTTTTTTTTTTTTTCTGAGGCGGAATGGTGCTGGGGCGTGAAGACTGAACAGATGAGAGTAGAGAGGAGAGGAGAACGTGTTTTTAGAAAAAGCTGATCAGTGGGTCCGGCTGCAGTGGAAATTGAATTTCATTTTATTTACCGTTGTGCCATAGAAACGCAATTTCATTGTTTAAAATGTGGTCCAAGCATGTTTCAAAAAGTATGTTTCAAACAGCTATTTTTGAGCAACTATTTTCAAACAACCATATTTTAAACACTATCACCAAACATATTGTTTTAAATTTTGGACACTAGTGTTCAGTGTTTAAACACTAAACACTATGTTTTCAGTTGGCAAACCAAACAGCCTCATGATTACTGAAATAAAACGAGGCAATGTTTGGTAAGGTTTGCAGCGGAGTTCTTGGTGCTAATACAAAGTACATTATGTAGGTTGAGAATATTATTAACTAAAAGGAAAGAAATTCATTAGTATCTCTTTATAATATATGTGGAATAGATATCTTAATTAGTGATGGCATACTAGTGCTTGGTCACGGGTGCACTATATGTTTTAAACATTGCCATGTGCTTGGCATGCTCGACTTAGTATCCGTTTGAGAACTACTTACCTAACTTTTTGCTAATTTTTTTTAATAAAAGTGCGTTAAAAGTATACTTGTACATTAAAAAAAATGAGAAAATGTGATAAAAAGTGAGGTTTTAAAAAGTTGTACGTAAAAACTAAAAACTGAACTTTTAAGCTGATATCAAACAGAAACTTAGGAGGTATTTCATACATGTGTTTGAAAACATGTGTTTTATTGTTTGAAAATATGTGTAGAAATATGTATAGATGTAAAACTGTATAGAAATACGTGTAATATTATTTAAAAACTAAAAATGTATGTTTGAGTTGGTATACCAAACACCCCCTTAGTTATCCTAATTAAGTTATTCTCTTAGCTTGGCATGTTACTAGTTATTCTAAGTTATAATTTGTGCTTGTCATAAGTAATATAATTTGCTATATATCTTTCCTTAAAATTTATCATAAATTTTGAGTAGAGTTTGTAATGTGTTGTTGTATTAAAGCCTTATTCTTAACTTTTTGTTTCTCAAAAAAAAAAAAAAAAGAAAAAGAAAACCCTTATTCTATTTCCTTTGTGTGTGTACTTGTTTCTCAAAATACATATGAGTCCAATTATGGCATACATTAATCATCTATTTAAGAAACTCTTTATTAGGGGAAAAAAAAATTGTAAAAAAAGTTACCCACTTTTTCATTTTTTCATAAAAAATTTTCTAAAATTGTTTATTAAAATAAAACCTCTCTCTTTCTTTCATTTGATATGGTTTAAGGTCTGTTTGGATTGAACTTATTGTTACTGAAATTGAAAACTAAAAACTAAAAAGACTGTAGCAAAATAATTTTTAAATGTGTGAATAGCACCGTGAGACCCATTTTTAATATTTTTTAGTGTGGAAACAGTGCTGTGAACAATAATGAACAGTGTGTAAACAATAATTTTTGTCTCTGTACAATAAACCCATGTGATATTACTATAGACGCACAAGAGAAAAAAAAAAAAAAAAATCTAAAAACACATACGCCCACTCCAAACGGCATCATAGTAACATTTTGCACCAAAAATTTTGTAGCGTTTCATACCATCTGAGTTTGGTACGGACCCCTCACGGATGGGACATGCTCTTGAACCTGGAAGAGTGACATTTGATGAGAAAATGAGAGTGAGAAGAGCAATAGAGGAGGCTAAAATCCCCTTCACTTATGTAACTGCTAATTGCTTTGCTGGTTACTTTGCTGGCAACCTTTCTCAAATGGAAACACTCTTGCCTCCAAGGGATAAAGTTACCATCTATGGTGATGGCAACGTCAAAGGTGCTCTCTCTCTCTCTCTCTCTCTCTCGATAGAAAATAAATTAAGGCAAAAATGCAATAATTTACATAACTACACTGTTAATGATATTTTAGACTAAAACAAAATGTGTTGTATTTTTGCTGCAGTGGTTTACATGGATGAAGACGACGTGGCCTTATACACAATTAAAACAATAGATGATCCTCGAACATTAAACAAAACACTGAACATTCGGCCTCCTGAAAACATTCTCTCCCAGAGGGAATTAGTGGAGAAGTGGGAGAAACTTATTGGGAAGGAACTACAAAAGATTAGTTGTTCACAAGAGGACTTTCTCGCCTCCATCAAAGGTAAAAAACCTAAGAATCTTCTCTGAACCCCTTCCTTATATGCCTTTTAGTTTACTTGTCCAACACTCTATTTATTTTCCTATACATATGCAGGACTGGACTTTGCTAGCCAGGTAGGAGTTGGTCATTTCTATCACTTTTTCTATGAAGGTTGTTTGACGAACTTTGAAATAGGGGAAGAGGGTGAAGAAGCTTCAGAGCTCTATCCAGATGTGAAATATACACGCATGGATGAATACCTAAAGTTGTATCTATAAGTACACCATGTCCATGTGATGGCTCACTCATCGCTAGCTAGCTTCCATTTGTTTCAGTGTGTGAAACAAGGTCCTTCGATCGATTGGTTACCCAATATTCATTGGGCTTCCAAGGTTCATTGGACTTGTGTCTAAAGATGGCCTTTTGAACTTAGTCAACACCTCCATCCATCAAAGCTTTATTTGCTTTGCAGCTTCTCCAATTACAAGATTGCTTCTTTTGTCTTTTTTTTTTCCTTTTTTGGCGGGCCTTATTTCGTCCCAGCCGCCTTCTGTTTGTTGTGGCGGTTGTATTTCTCCTTTCTTTGTGGTTTTCTTATTGGGTATGTGTTTGTTCCCTTTCCCTCTAAGGTTGTTATAATATATATAAATATTTACTAATTGAAAAAAAAAAACAACATCCACAAGACTACTATGTAATAATATATATAAGTAGTACACAAAAACTAATTTGTGGAATATTTTATTATTTAATAACTAAATTTTATGTTGATCTATATACAATCATCATAAGTAAATAAAAATATCCAACCAAAACCTGTGAATTTTTTACCTGAAGTAAAAACCAATTGACTCGTATTAGACCATTTTTTTTATTTTTTTGGTAGAGTTGGTTCAACTCATCTGATTCATGACTTGACCCATCTAACCATCCAAAGTTAATGAATCAAATAGCAACCAGCATAAAGTTTTCTTTTTTAGTTTGACCACAAAGCAACAAGATTCAAAGAAATTGAGTTTTTAATATTAATTTTGAGATCATCAATTAACTTAGATTGAAACATCTCCACATCCTTTGAGGGGATAAAAGGCTTAGAGCATTGGTCCAAAACCCAAAATTATACAATAAAACAATAAAATTCTTGCCATTGTAAATGAACCAACATGTCCTTCACTAGTTCCAAGGGGAACAAAGTATCCATTTGAGAGGTTGAGAGTCGAATTAATGTGCCTTTGTCACATCACTAAAGTTATGGACACTTACTATTCTATTTTTTTTAAATAAATTTTTTTCGACTTTTAAAATTATAATTTTATGATTTTTTTTATGAAAGAAATTATAAATAAATAAATAAATAAATAACCAAAACTACATCATTTTTTGGCATCTATGGCAAATCGCCAAACTTTTATGGTGATGATATCTCAACAAATTTTGAATCATGTAAACTTAAGAATCTGTGTTTTATTTAACTTCTTCATTAATGAAGTTGTTTATCAATGAATGTAACATATCTGTTACATGAATTGTTATTATGATAGAAAATATTTTATGACTAGTCATGTCTTTTCTGAATATTATAAATATTATATATCAAGGCCACACTTGCGAGGGGTGTGGGAAGAGAAAAAAAAGTTCTTGTTAATCCTAACCAATTGGGAGAGCATCCTAATTGCTTGTGAGATCATTAAATAATATAATTTGGTTTAAAATTTCTCATATGTTATTGTTGATTTTTATTATAAATGCACATGATATAATTGTTAATTAATAGACGTATTATATTTGTTTCTCTTGAATTACTTTTTAAATAAAATTCCAACAATCGGATTTGTCAAGCATGTTTAGGCTGATACGAATGGTTTACATCACTACTATGCTGACCAAATTGTGATTGTAAATTGTTTTATTTTATTAGTTTAGGTAATTTTTGGATTTAAAAAAAGAAATCAAATTATTTTAATTTTTTTTTATAGCTTTTCTAGGCTATTTAATTGATGTTACATAATTAAATGATACGACATGTTTTCATTGGATCAACTATCAATCTATCATATGTGAAATATTATATATACAACAAAATATTAGAATACCTACCACCTCAATCCCCTCATTATCCTAGTTTGAAATACATGATCTTTATTCTATATAATCGATGTTACATAATTAAATGATACGACATGTTTTCATTGGATCAACTATCAATCTATCATATGTGAAATATTCTATATACAACAAAATATTAGAATACCTACCACCTCAATCCCCTCATTATCCTAGTTTGAAATACATGATCTTTATTCTATAATTCTATTATTATTATTATATACTATAGCTCCGACAATTCGTTACCTACCCTCTTATTATAGTTTGAAAATAAACATATACTCCCTCCGTTCCACTTTGTTTGTCTTCTATTCTATTTTGGGATGTCCCAAAATATTGTCATATTTTTAAAAATAAAAGTCATTAATTTACTAATGTTCCTATTATACCCCTATTAATTTACTAATTCAATTTTTTGATAAATTTATTTAAGGATAGTTTTGGAAACTTATACATTTTTAAAAGGTAGATAAGACAATAAATGATGTTCCCTTAAAAAATTTGACTTTTCAAACAGGACAAACAAAGTGGGACGGAGGGAGTAGTTGATGAATACTATGTCCAAGACAATACATTACCCACCACACATATCCAGCCCCTGATAGATTCTCAATAAATGAGAAAATGTTTTTGAAAGAGTGTTCCCATTAACCAATAAGACCGGCACGGACCACATACGAATAAATAAACAATATAAATAACACTTAACATAATTATACTTTATTATAGGAGCTTTAATTAAATAATTTAGACAAGAACAAAATCAATATCTATATTCCCTTATCTCATCCCCCTTCCCCCATATATGTGTGTGTGTTTCTCAAATAAATAAATAAAAGATACTCAGTGTTGTCGAGTCATCCCACATCGGTAAGGTGTAATATTGAGAAGGAGTTTATCACTTGCTCCATGACACTAACTGTTGCACGCAGTTTCGGTGTTGGCGTGTAAGTGTATTCCCTTATTTCATCCCTCTTCCCCCATATATGTGTGTGTGTGTGTGTGTTTCTCAAATAAAAAAATAAAAAAATAAAAAAATAAAAAAAGATACTCAGTGTTGTCGAGTCATCTCACATCAGTAAGGTGTGATATTGAGAAGATGTTTATCATTTGCTCCGCAACACTAACTGTTGTATGCAGTTTTGGTGTCGACGTGTGAAATAAAAAAAATTAAAAAAAATTCTATATTTATAATATATAAAATAAATATGTTTGATCTTTTGTTCACATTTTCCAACTTTGGCACATATAATTTTTTGAAAGGCACAATTGTTTTTCACACAATTATTATATTTTAAACTGAAATAATTTTTGCAATGGTTAGAATTACTCTATAATAAATAACATTTACAGTTTCTTAATATATTATGTACATTTATGCAAAGTTCTCTCATGCTTTGCACGAGCTAAGGGACTAGCAAACAGAAAAATTAAATGACAGTTTTAAAAAATTGACATTGAATTTTTACATGAAGGGAAAAAAATTAAATTATGGAACATAGTGTAGTGAAACTTTAGCTATAAAATAAGTGATGAAGTGTGAACTCGTCAGTCGAAATGGGCAGATGGAACTCCCCGTCAGCACCAATGTATCCTTTAAAAGGGTCACCGGTGTGCTGCCTGTCACAACGCCTCCGATGCTAAAGTTAGAACAGAAAAGCAATTTGCCAAACTAGAAAAGTAATAGGTGTTTTCTCAAAATATCAGTATATGTACCTTGTGTTGCCAATGCAAGGGCTTTATATATGTGATTTTGGTTGCTAGCCGTTGGAGTGTTAATGCCTCTCTTAGTAACGCCTCTAGCCTAATTATGGGGCTTTTATTAGGCTCCCAACAGCCTGTTTTGCTGGTTTCGTAACTGCCCAGGCTACTGGCTGGCATCATTGAATGACTTTCCTTCCCTCGTCAGTGATGGCTGATTTCCTCGTCGCTAGGGATTACCTCGTCATTAGTGTTGACTTCGTCGAGGTAATGTGTTCTCGTCATTCCCATCAATAAGTTACAAGTTTCCTATCAAAATAAACTGGCCAAAATAAAAGTTCAAGGGGTGTAATGGCCACTTGCTTAAAGTTCAAGGGGTATTTGAGCATTTTTCCCAAATAATCAGTTTAACAATCCTATTTAAAATAAATATTAAATGCAATCAAAACAGCAAGAACACTCCATTCTTGAATCACAGCTATTCATCTTAGGAAGTTAGTTTTCTACAATAGTAACCTCACTAAATTAGTCATAAAATCCAAACAAATGGAAGAGAATTTCAAACATGAACACCAAGTGTATGTTTGCTAAATTGTTTTTTTATACCAGTCAAAAACAGTATTATATTTCCTAGGATAGAAAACAATATTTTTTTTAGGGATTACCTTGTCATTAGTGTTGACTTCATCAAGGTAATGCGTTCTCGTCATTCCCATCAGTTGCCCCCCAGGTTTTGTGGACGTCAGTGACGTGCCATGAGGGCCATAGAAAGTGAAAGGTTTTTCCCGTGATGCTTGGGGTTTTGCTCCGAATTTAATGCGCGATGGCGGCGTAGTGGCCACATGGCACGTGCTGATTGAAGATGTTGATGACATGACCCTTGGGTTTCCCGCTACTTTTCAGTTTCCTTGGATTCTTGGTTTCAAAACTTTTCTTTTTCCTTTACTTTGATTTTTGCTCCGAGCGTTGTCTTTCTCACTTTCTTCTGCGACTACTTCGATTCTGCTCCGACGACCTCAACCTTGCTCCGGCAACACTTCTTTCTGAATTTTTCCGGCTTCGACCGTTCTGCTTTTCAAGGTACGCTACTCTTTTATTCACCTTCAGATCCTTTTTCTTAACGGTATCCTTATGAGTTCCTGATTTTTCCTTGGTTTTTTGCTTTTGTTGTTCTTGTGTTTGGTATTTGGGTTTTTAGGATTGTGTACCCTTTTCATGGTTAGTTCTTCTGAGGTTTGGGTAGCTTGCCCCTCAGTCTCTTTCTTTTTTGCTCGCTTAGGGGTGGCTTTGGGTATTTCCGGTGACTTTTTCCCTTTGGTTGGGGACTATCTTTTTGAATGTTGTGGGTTGAGTATAGTTTTAGGGGAATTATCTCCAATTTTAGGCTAGTCACTAGCTTGGTTTGAGGGAGAAACGAGGAGGATGTTGGAGGTGAGCTCCAGCGAACTAGACATTGGGTTGTCGTCTAGCGACGGCCCGGTTGAAGGTGATACGACCATTTCCATCCATCGTCAGGTTAGGGCTTTTTATGCCCTTAATGAAGAGTGTGGGTTGGATGCTGACACTATGGCTAGGTTCAAGGATAGGTTTCAGTTTCCTGTGCGAGTCCGCGTTCGTCGGCCTGGTTCTGAGGATCGGGCCTGCCACTTCTTTCCTGGTGAAGTATGCTTCTACGAGGCTGCTTTCACTTCTGAGCTTAGGCTACCCATCCATCCTTTGGTGATGGAGCTCTTGGGTCATTTTGGCATTGCCCTGGGCAACTCATGCCCAATTCATGGAGGATAGTAATCAACTGTATGGAGATATGGTTGGCTGCCAACGAGGATATGATCAAAGTGAGTGAGCTCGCCCACCTTTACCGCTTAAAGGAATCGAAAGAGTGTGGGTATTATGAACTAGTCCCTTAGACGAGGAGGACTAGAATCGTTAAGGGTTTAGCCTCGTCATTCAGGTACTGGAAGTCACGTTTCCTTTTCGTGTCCGGGGACGATTTTGAGACCCCTTCTAGCGAGGCTTGGGGTGATATCCCAAGGTTACTTCGTCGGTGGGGAACCCCAAACCTAGGTGCGTCCATGTTTCTCCTTGTCTGTTAATTTTCGTTTTGCATATTTGGTCGTCACTAACCCCTTCTTTACTTTTCTTTGCAGTTAAAAGATGCCCCAAATTGAAGAGCAAGTACCAGGGTCGTATTGAGAAGGCGATAGAATACGCCAAGTCGATTGAGAGTTGGGACGACCTCGTTGATCCACGGACGCTTGCTTTCTACTGCTTAGGCCCTGACCCATCTCCTTACGTCTTGCGCAGCATTAACATTGAGGAGAAGAAGAGTAAGTGTTTACCTCGTCAGTACTGATCTTCACGTGTGTATTTTGGATTTCTTAGTTTCTCTCCATTTTTTTTTAGAGATGACGACCAAGTTCAACAAAGATATGTACGCTAAGATAAGGTCCAAGAAGGACGAACCTTTGTCGAACATTGGCAAAAAGGGGGTTCTCGTTACGGGGAAGGGTTCATTCGTCCTCCCCTCTGCAGACACCACTCCCATCGTCTCGGGAGTTGAGAGCCTACGGGTGGCCTCACCTGCTACTTCAGTTGAGGAGATCCCTACCCCGTCTTCAAAAAGGCAGCGTTTGTCAGCTAAAGAGAAGGAGAAGGAGAAGGAGAAGGTAGGTTCGTCCGTCTGGGACGATGAGGGTGTGGCCGTGGAGCGGGCACATAACCTCGTAAATGCTGAGGACCTTAAGGTCTTTTCTGGAGTGCCTCTCAACGTGGTTGCGAGCCAGCATGTACATAAGATCGTGCAAGTAAAACCACTTCTGCATTTTCCTTGGTTTCCTTTCACATGAATTTCCCCACTTTTTTTTTTTTTTTTTTTTTTTTTACTGACGCACTTAATTTACTTTGTCAGGTGTTGGAGGAGAGCCTTCACCTTGCTTCTAAATGCCTTACTCAAGAGGCTAAGTTGGCTTCTTTGGCGTCCAGGATAGAGGCCTTGGAGAAGGAGAACTCCACGCTGAAGAAGGATCTCATAGGGTCGATGGACGAGGCTACCGCTTTGAAGGAGAAGGTCAAGGCCTTGAATGTTGATCTTAGGGTTGAGCGTCAGCTGAACCTGGAGAAGGACGACTAGCTACAGGCGGTAAAGGAGAAGCTAAAGACGATCGCTGCTAGGTCCGTCGAAGCCTTCCAGCAAACCGAGGAGTACTCCACAGTGCTCTTTAGCTGGTACTTCAAGGGCTTCGAGCTCCTACGTAGGTACCTCGTCAAGCATCCTACCGGGGTTGATCTGTCGAACCTGGATCTAGAAGTGGTAGATCAAGAGATGGCGGCTGACGAGGCTGCTCAGTCATCGGCCCCTAAAGGTGACGCCCCTGGTGCTGGTGACGCTCCTAATGTTGACGCTCCCCTTACTGATGCTCCTACCGACACCCGGACCTGATACTTAGGAAAATTTATTTGTTATGTATGCCCTTTATGTCTTGGGCTTTTTGGTGATGTATATTTTTTTTTTTTTTTTTATCTATTTTGAGAACAATGCTTCTTGGCCCTGTCTTTTATGGGTATGTAGGAAGAACAAGGATAATTGCCCGCTGTTTTTGGGCTTTTTATGATTTTGTACTTACCTGTTTTTATGACTATGCTTGTGCTTATGACTTATGCTTGTGTTCGTCCGTACCTTGTACTTAGCATAAATTTCTTAGTTGTGTCAGTGATTTGCTCATCACTCTCAATCCTTCAGGAGGGCTCGAATACAGCCTAAGTTTTGTTTTGATTTGTTGCAAGGTTCTTGTCGCTCTTCTTTTTCTCTTTATCCTTTTTCTTACGGATTCGTCAATATCCTGAGTCCGTCAACAGCTTGTTCTAGGGATATTTGCTGCTTTTCTAGTTTCGTTAGTGACTTACATCCGTCAAAGCGGAATCTTATCACTTGGCCATTTTTTGGTGACTTACATCCATTTAAGGAATCTTGTCATTTTAGGTTTCGTCAGTGATTTACATCCGTCTTGGCGGAATTTTATCACTTAGCCTTTATAGCCTTTGTACCCGTTATAAGGGTCGTCAGTAACTTACATCCGTCAAGGCGGAATCTTGTTACTTTAGTTTGTCTTATACCCGTTGGGGTTGTCGTCAGTAACTTACATACGTCGAGGCGGAATCTTGTTACTTAGTTTTTGTATGCCTTATGATTCACTAGACCTGCTTGCACAAAGACATCAGAGGAATAATTCTTTTATTAAATTTAAGAATGAATGCATTCGTCTATTACATCTACTGGTGGTACTTTTTTAAATGTTCAATGTTCCATGGTCAAGGGAGCCTTTGTCCGTCCATGGTTTCCAGGTGGTAACTTCCTTATCTTGAGTAATGAATGACTCGGTAAGGTCCTTCCCATGTAGGACCCAGCTTTAGGGTCTTTAGTTGCTGTGGTGGTCTTGCGTAGGATGAGGTCTCCTATGTCCAGTCGCCTGAGTTTAACCCTCTTATTGTAGTATTCGACCATCTTTTTCTGATACTTTGTCATCTTGCTAGATGCATTGTCTCTTACTTCGTCCAGACAGTCCAGGTTGAGTCTCAGTTCATCGTCATTGAACCCTTCGTTGAACGTTCCTCGTTTGATGCTCGTTACCCCCACTTCGACTGGGATTACTGCTTCTGTGCCATAGGTAAGCCTGAAGGGGGTCTCTCCTGTCGGGGTTCTGGCTGTGGTTCTGTAAGCCCACAGGACATTAGGTAATTTTTCTGGCCAGGCACCCTTCACGTTGTCCAACCTGGTTTTGATAATCTTGAGCAGCATCCGATTCGTCACTTCCGTCTGCCCGTTTGCCTGGGAATGCCCTGGGGATGAGAACTGATTCTTGATTCCAAGGTTTGAACAGAATTCTCTGAAGCCTTGACTGTCAAACTGCCTCCCATTATCTGATATGATCATCAAGGGAATCCCGAACCTGTAGATTATATTCTTTTACACAAAACTCCGAATTCAAGCCTCAGTGATCGTTGCTAGAGCCTCTGCTTCAACCCACTTTGTGAAATAATCAATAACAACAAGCAGGAACTTTACCTGACCTTTACCTTGGGGTAGTGGGCCGACGATGTCAATTCCCCATTGTGCAAATGGCCATTGGGCAGCTATAGTCGTCAGTCTCTCTGCTGGAAGCCGTTGCACATTCCCGTATCGCTGGCACTTGTTGCACCTCTTGACGATTTTAGCAGCGTCTACCTGCATGGTTGGCCAAAAATATCCTGTTCGTATTACCTTGTTCACCAGGGATCTAGGGCCAGCGTGGTCGCCGCAAATTCCTCCGTAGATTTCTTCCAGGATGTATCTAGCTTCTTCTTCGTCGACACACTTCAAGTAAGGCATAGAGAAGCCTCTCTTGTATAAGGCATCATTAAGGATCGTGAACCTGGCCGCCCTCTTCTTGATCTTTTTAGCTTCCTCCATGTTCTAAAGGAGGTGCCCGTTCTGGAGGTAGGATATTATGGGTGTCATCCAGCTGTCTGTGCTCTGAATGATGAATGTTGCAATTTTTTCAATACTAGGGTGTTTCTGGACCTCTATCGCCAGATCTGTGCTAATCTCCCCTTATTCTGATGACGCTAGCTTCGAGACTTCGTCAGCCCCCATATTCTGACTCCTCGGGATCTGCACGAACTCCACTGTATTGAACTCCTAAGTTAGATGTTTCGTCAGCTTGAGGTATTTCTGCATCTTTTCTTCCTTTGCTTCGTACTCTTCCCTAATCTGCCTGATCACTAGCTTTGAATCACTTTGGATCAACAAGTTTTTAGCACCAAGTGCCTTTCCAAGCCTCAGTCCCGTCAGTATCCCCTCGTATTCAGCTTCGTTGTTGGTAGCCGGAAATTTTAGTCGAACCCCATATTTCAGTACTTCTCCGTTAGGGGTGGTTATGACGACCCCTACTCCCCCCTTCGTCTGGGCTGACGAACCATCAATTTGTATTGTCCATCTATCTACCTCGTCGGTAATCTTGTCTTCGTCTGGAAGAGTGAACTTTGCGATGAAGTCTGCCAGAGCTTACGCCTTGATCGCCGTTCTGGGATGGTACTCGATGTCAAACTGACTAAGTTCAATTGCCCACTGGACCATTCTCCCTGCTGCTTCGGGCTTGTTCATTGATTTCTTGATTGGTTGGTCTGTCATTACGAGAATGGGGTTTGCCTAGAAGTATTGCCTTAGCTTGCGCGAGACTACTATTAACGCAAACGCGATCTTTTCGATCCTTAGGTACCTGGACTCAGCTCCTTGGAAGCCTTGGCTGACGTAGTAAACTGGGAGCTACTTCGTGCCCTCTTCTCTAATCAGGGCTGCACTTATTGTCGAGGCTGACACTGTCAGGTATAAATATAGGTTTTTCCCTTCTTTGGACCGACTTAAGAGGGGTGAACTGCTCAGGTAACGCTTTAGTTCCTGGAACACAGCTTCACATTCGTCGATCCAGGCAAAAGCCTGCTTCAAGGTCTTGAAAAAGGGCAGACATTTGTCTGTAGCCCTGGAGACGAACCTGTTCAAAGCTGCTATCCTTCCTGTGAGTTTTTGAACTTCCTTGACGGTCCTGGGTGACGTCATGTCGATGATGGCTCGCACTTTCTCTGGGTTTGCTTCTATTCCTCTTTAGGACACCATGAATCCCGGGAATTTTCCCGAAACTACCCCAAAGACGCACTTACTTGGACTCAACCTCATCTGATGTGTTTTGAGGGTTGCAAATGTCTCCTTCAGGTCGTCTAGATGTGCGAGCTCTTCTTTACTCTTGATGAGCATATCGTCCACGTACACTTCCATGTTCCTGTCAATCTGTTGGCTGAACATTTTGTTCACCAACCTCTGATACGTAGTCCCGGCATTCTTCAATCCAAAAGGCATTACCTTGTAACAGTAGAGTCTTTGACTTGTGATGAAGGTGGTCTTCTCCTGGTCTTCCTCAGCCATCTTGATCTGGTTGTACCCTGAGAAGGTGTCCATGAACGTCAGTAACTTGTGCCCGGCTGTGGAGTCCACGAGTTGGTCTATTCTTGGTAGAGGGAAGCTGTCCTTTGGGTATGCCTTGTTCAGGTCGGTAAAGTCTACACACATCCTCCATTTCCAATTTGCTTTCTTTACCAAGATGAAGTTTGCGAGCCATTCAGGATAGTATACCTCCCGGATGAACCCTACCATCAGGAGTTTGGTAACTTCCTCTACAACTGCCTGATCTCATTCTGGGGCGAAGGTTCTTCGTCGCTGCTGGACAGGTTTCCGTTCTGGGTCCACATTTAACTTATGCTGGATGACTTCTGGAGTTATGCTCGGCATGTCCTCGTGGCTCCATGCGAAGACATCTAGATTCTCTTTAAGGAACCTTATGAGTCTCGTTTCATCTCGGGGCTTAACGTCGTTCCTATCTTGGTCGTCTTGTTCACTTCTCCTTCTACCAACTCCACCGTTTCCAGGGCCTCTATCCTGTCTTCTTCCTTTTCTTCAATCATCCATGTGTGGTTCTCCTTCGCAGCCAGGACGGCTTGATAGCATTCTTTTTCCAGGACTTGATCTCCTTTCACTTCACCGACGCCATTATCTGTTGGAAATTTTACCTTCAAACAGTAGGTTGACGTCGCCGCTTTCCACTTGTTGAGCGTAGGTCTCCCAATGATAACATTGTAGGATGAGGGACAATCTACCACCAGGAAGTCTACTTGACGGGTCAACTGTACTGGGTAAGCCCCTGCCGTCACCGTCAATGTCACTATGCCCTTGGGGTAGACCCTGTCTCCGCTGAAGATGACGAGTGGAGAGTCAAAAGGGCGCAGTCTTTTCGAATCTAGTCTCAGCTACTGGAAGGCTGGGAGGTAGATGATGTCCGCGGAGCTGCCATTATCAACGAGGATCCTCTTGGTATTGAACCCTTCTATATTCAGCATGATGACCAAGGGATCGTTGTGGGGCTGCTTCACTCCCATGGCGTCTCCTTCACTGAAGGACATGTCCTGGTATGTTCGTCGGTGCTTGGACGGAGGTATGGCATGGACGCTGTTCACCTGTCTCTGGTATGCATTTTTGAGTGATTTAAACGATCCTCCTAAAAACGGCCCTCCTTTAATCGCGTTTATCTCCCCAATCACCTTGTGTAGAGGCTGGGACGAACGGTCGTCATCCCGGGAGAAGGATTCATGCTGGATTTTATTGTCGTCCCTGAACTTGCTATATTCTCCTTTCTTCACATATTTCTGTAACTTCCCTTTCCATATTAACTCCTCTATTTGCTCCTTTAGGTCTATGCAATCTTCCGTGTTGTAGTCGTGATCTTTGTGGAACCAGCAGTACTTGTTCTTGTCACGGATATTGGGGGATGAGTGCAATGGTCTGGGCCATTTGAGATAATGCTCATCCTTGATCTGCGTGAAAATTTTGTCAATAGGCATAACCAAGGGAGTAAATCTTATCGTCCGAGGACTTTTATCATCTTTCCTCATGTTCCCGTCATTGTTCCGACGATCTGGTCGATCTCTCTTCTGCCCCTTACGGTCGTCTTCCCTCTTGGCCTTGTCGCCTGGCTTCTCGGCAACCTTTATGGCAGCTAAAGCATCTTCAGCATTCATGTACTTCTGTGCCTTCAGGAGCATTTCCGCCATCGTCTTTGGTGGGTTCTTTGCGAGGGAGGCCACAAGATCTCTGGACCTCAGCCCCACCTTGAAGGTCGTCAGCTGCACCTTGTCATCGGCTTTATCCACCTCTAGAGTCTCTCGAGTGAATCGTTTGACATACGACCTCAGAGTTTTCTTCTCTCCCTGTCTTATGGTGAGTAAGTAGTCTACCGGCCTCTTTGGACGTTGCCCCCCTATGAAATGGCGCAAGAAGGCACTACTTAATTGATCGAAGTTGTCTATCGACGAGGTTGGCAACTTCGTGAACCATTCTCTTGCAGCTCCTTTAAGAGTGGTGGGGAAAGAACAACACAGTATCTCGTCAGGTGGTTGTTGAAGACCTAGAGTCGTCTTAAAGGTATTAAGATGATCCTGAAGGTCTTTGAGTCCGTCAAGTGACTCAAGTTGAGGTAAGCGAAACTTTGATGGTACAGGGCATTCAAGTACCGGAGTAGTCTGCCTTTGAGGGGTACCTCTCCTGTGGCTATCCTCTTCTCCCTCCAGGTTACCCTTGGACCGGTTTTCTTCCTGTTGAACCTGCTGGAGTCGTAGCTTCATTTCCTGGTTTTTTTTGGTGAGTTCTTCAATGGTGGTTGCAATGGCCTAAACTTGTTGGGCCAAGGCTGTTGAATCTGGGTTGGATTCCATCTGAATGTAGAGGGTTGATGGAAACTACGTTTTCAAATATGAATCTGAAAATGTCGTTCCCACAGATGGCGCCAAACTGATGAAGCGTGAACTCGTCAGTCGAAATGGGCAGATAGAACTCCCCGTCAGCACCAATGTATCCTTTAAAAGGGTCACCGGTGTGCTGCCTGTCACAACGCCTCCGATGCTAAAGTTAGAACAGAAAAGCAATTTGCCAAACTAGAAAAGTAATAGGTGTTTTCTCAAAATATCAGTATATGTACCTTGTGCTGCCAATGCAAGGGCTTTATATATGTGATTTTGGTTGCTAGCCGTTGGAGTGTTAATGCTTCTCTTAGTAACGCCTCTAGCCTAATTATGGGGCTTTTATTAGGCTCCCAACGGCCTGTTTTGCTGGTTTCGTAACTGCCCAGGCTACTGGCTGGCATCATTGAATGACTTTCCTTCCCTCGTCAGTGATGGCTGATTTCCTCGTCGCTAGGGATTACCTCGTCATTAGTGTTGACTTCGTCGAGGTAATGTGTTCTCGTCATTCCCATCAATAAGTTACAAGTTTCCTATCAAAATAAACTGGCCAAAATAAAAGTTCAAGGGGTGTAATGGCCACTTGCTTAAAGTTCAAGGGGTATTTGAGCATTTTTCCCAAATAATCAGTTTAACAATCCTATTTAAAATAAAATATTAAATGCAATCAAAACAGCAAGAACACTCCATTCTTGAATCACAGCTATTCATCTTAGGAAGTTAGTTTTCTACAATAGTAACCTCACTAAATTAGTCATAAAATCCAAACAAATGGAAGAGAATTTCAAACATGAACACCAAGTGTATGTTTGCTAAATTGTTTTTTTATACTAGTCAAAAACAGTATTATATTTCCTAGGATAGAAAACTTGTTTGGCAAAGAAAATGAAAACACTACATATAAGCGTGTTTTCAATTTCTTGTTTGTAGAGGCTAATAAAAACACAGAGAAAACCGTTTTAAAAACTATAATTTAATGAACCTGTTCTCTGTTTCAAACTTACTAATAATCACTCATCATATTTATAGTTTGTAAAATAATTTGTGCCTTTAGTCAGGGACGGAGGCATGCTTTGACGTGGGGGGCAACGGCCCCCCGCCCCCCAAATTTAAAAAAAAAAATATATATATATATATATATATATATATATACTCAATACAAATTTTAGTAATTTTGTTCTATAAAGTTATATTTTGCCCCCTTTTAATAATACCGTTAGTTATTTTAAGAGTAATGTTATTACCATGAATTTTTCTACAATATTTTTACAAACTGATGAGGTAACAAATTCATATTGGTTTGCATTTGGCCCACCACTTACACCACTTTTTTACTTACCAATAATCACTAACTGCATTAGCAATTTATAAAAAAGTTTGTAGCTCTAGCATTCCTCCTTGTAAAGACCATAAAAGAATCATCCTGCCACACCCTGGGTCTTTTGCTCTTCTAACGTAAAAGGTAGCCGACCTTTCGTTAAGGCCCAGGAATCTTCTGGAATCTAAAATCTAAAACAAAATATACAAGTCCAATAAATTAGCACAACAACAAAAATTACTAATAGTAAATCTAAAGCAAATTATGCCCAATCAATTAATTTTACCCAACACAAACAACTCAACCCTTTAAAAAAAATTTAAATAGATTATTTTGTTCTTACCCAATAGCATCATCAAAGTCACACACACCAAAAACAAATTCCTCAAGTGTCTAAGTAGCAGTAGAACCAGCGCTCTAACTCCTCTAACTCCAAATCCGAGCTCCATCCTACCTTTAGCATTTTTCTATTTAATTATATTTTTCTGTTGTAACCCATTAATTAAAGAAAAAAAAAGTAAACCTCATACGCATGCCGAGTAGGGGTGTCCAAAGGTCGGTCCAGGTCGAGTTTGTGCCCAATCCGCGACCAACCTGATAGAATTGAGTGGAGGAAGTTCAAACCCACCATCGACCAACGAGAGAGTCAGATCAGCATCGGAAAGTGATCGGTTCCGGTCGGGTTGTCCACGTTGGAAAAATTCGTCAAAATGGTTTTTTTTAGGCAAAAATTCTCTAAATCCGATAGAGATCTCATTGAATCTGGTGAGATCTCGCTAGATTTGTTGAGATTTCCACCAAATCTAGCTAAGATCTCCCCAAACCTGACATAAATCTCGTTGGATCTAAAGTAATTTGACCAAAAACTCGCCGAAAAAAGCTTGAATTGCCGGATTTTTGAAGTCTCCAGTCAGGTCGGTTAAGGCGGGTTTTAGAGGAGATAACCCGCCAACCGACCCACTAGACTCAGTTTCTAGGATTTATAACCTGCCGCCGACCATCGAGGCTCACAAGTCGGTCGTGGGTGGGTCTGTTCCGGCCGAGTCTGGTCCGGTTGGATCGGTCCAAGTCTTGGTGGACGCCCCTAATGCTGAGTACACTTTCTTTTTCTTTTTTTTGATGGGACATATCCGGTACACTTTCGAGCCTATTTATTTTGGGTTAAGAACCTTGGTTGTCTTATACAATACTAGTGTTCCTACATTTCATGTCTATATTTTATATATATATACATACACACATTCAAGTGTGGACTGTGGATGGAGGGACTTGTCATGAAAATATCTCTGAGCTCCCTCTATATATGTGGAGCTCAGAGATTGTGGAGTTGTCAAATCAAACTAATTAATTAACAGAACAGAAGTAATTAAGCAAAAGAAAAGAAAGAGTGATATGGCAAAGTGGAAAGTCCTTGTTGTACGGGGTACTGGGTAAATCGGGAAGAGGATTGCGAGGGCAAGCCTAGCACAAGAGGATCATATAACCACCTATGTTCTTCAACGCCGAGAGATGGGTTTTGACATTGATAAGGTCCAATTGCTATCTTCTTTTAAGAAGCAAGGTGCCCGCCTTATTGAAGCCTCATTTTCTGATCACAACAGCCTCGTAGATGCTACGAAACAAGTTGATGTTGTCATTTGCACCATGTCTAGGGGTCATTCTGGCTCTCACGAAATTTTGTTGTAGCTCAAGCTTAATGAGGCCATCAAAGAAGCTGGAAACATTAAGGTTTTATATCTTCTTTTTATTTCTTTTTTCTTTTTTCTTTTTACTAAATATATAAAATATAATTTCAATCAATGAAGTCCATTTCATTCCATGTTTAACTAACTATGTTTACGATAATTAACTATGTACTTAGGGTCCATTTGGATATAACTTATTTTGCTAAAAACTGAAAACACTGTAGCAAAATAATTTTTAAATGTGTGAATAGTGTCGTGGGACCAAATTTTTTATTTTTATTTTTATTTTAATAAAGTGGTTGTGAGTCGTGTGAACGGTACATGAACAGTGCTCAACAGTGCATGAACAGTGCTAGTTGTCCCCTATAGCTGAAACGCGTGAAAAAAAAAAAAAAAAAAAAAAAAAAAAAAAAAAAAGGCCTGAAACCACTTAAATGCCAAAAACGCAGACGCGTGTAGAAATAATTTCTACCCAAACGCACACTTAGGGTCCGTTCGGATACAGCTGAAAACTGAAAACTGAAACTGAAAACTGAAAAACACTGTAGCGAAATAATTTTTAAATGTGTGAATAGTATCGTGGGACCCATTTTTAATGAAAAAGTTGCTGAAAAGTGAAATTTGTGGGTCCGTGAACAGTACACGATGTGCTGTGATTGGTCCAAAAAATTTGAAAAGTCAAAGTTTGCGGCTACTATTGAACAGTGCATGAACAGTAGCCGCAACACCCAAAACGCGTGAAAAAAAAAAAAAAAAAAAAAAAAACAACTGAAAAACGCAAACGCAGGATTGGGCAGAAAACGCCCAATCCAAACGCACTCTTAGTATCACATTTGAAAATAAGAAACTATATTATTGTAGTTTAATTACCAATTGATTGCGTTGATCTCATACATTCATGATAATTTGATAAAAATACTTTGCAAACAAATTTAAATGTTCATGTTCCACAATAGAGAACATTTTATCTGTCTTTTAGATCCGTCTTATTCCGTTGCCAATAAAAACAAAAGAAATGCATAAAAGAAAAGAAATAATAAAAAGGGCCTTGTTAACTGTTGCTCTTATGACATTGGTTAATAGATTATTTTAACGAACTTTTAATACTATTTTTAGGGGTGTCCACGGGTCGGGTTGGTCAGGTTTGTGCCCAACTCACAACTGACCCGCTTATATTGGGTGGACGGTTGAACAACCCACTGCCGACCGCAGACAACCTTAGGTCAAGTCGGATCGGTCTCCAGTGGACAACAGTCGGGTTAGTCGAGATTGAAATTGAGTTACAACCACCAAATTTCATTGGATCCTCGCCGGATCTGTGTTACTACAACAAAATTGAAGCAAAAACCACCACATCAAGCCCAGATTTAAGTGAAAACTTCATCTCATCATTGGATCTAAGCAAAAATCGAAGCAAAAACAACCACGTCAAGCCCAAATTTGAGTAAAAACTTCATCTCATCAACGGATCTAAGCAAAAAAAGCTAGATCTTCGCTGGATCTAACCAAAAACTACCAAACCTTCATTGGAATATTGCTGGATTTGAATGAATCTAGGTAAATCTGGCCTTCTTTCATGGGTTTCGTCGGTCGGATAGGGTTCATCGGTTTTGGAGAAGAAAACTCGCCATCTGACCCGTCTAAGTCCCTTTTTGGTGGCGGAGACTTACTGCCAATTGTCACTGGCATCGGGTCGGCTGGTCTTTGAGTCGGCCCAGGTAATTTGGACAGGTGGGTCGGTTTTTGGGTTCCGGTGGACACCCTAACTACTTTCATGGAAATTATAAAAAATTGTAATAAAAAAATCAGTTTTTTTTTTCTTTTCCCATAAAAAGGTTTTTAAAATGTTTTTTTAAATCAATACACTAGGTCATTTGTTAACTTTTCCCATAATAAAAAGTTCCACACTTGATACTACAATTATATTTTCTTTAGAATTAGTCCAAACACAATAAATTTCACAATATGTTAATGTGACAGGTTGTGATTGATATACATATAAACAAAGTATGGCTCTACTAAAACAAGGGCAGAACTATATATACACACACACTTACTAAAATTTTGAAAGGTTTGACTGACAAAACCAAGAATTGGCCCCCTAAAAAATATTAAATGACCTTTTTATTGTAAAATTTATTCTTATATTTGCTAAAATTTTGGATTGTTCGTGATTTTAAATAATTCATTGGTTCCATTGTAAATTGTCTATTTACATTGGTTGAAAATTTCATAACTTATATATGTTGAAAGTAAAAGTTTTAAAATTTTCACTATGAAGTCGTATATTAGATACAAGTTGATATTTTGTATCTAATACATTCAAGAATTATGACTAACTCTGGCATTAGATATGTCTTTGCGCACATGATTTGTCTTGACTAATTTATCTATACTATATAACTCGGTTCCCATATAAAATGATAAGAATCACCTTATTCTTATCCAAATAAGAAGAAACAGGGGATTTGAAAGAAGAATGGAACAGAGAGAGATTAGAGAGAAAAGATAGGGATTAAGAAGAAGGAAAGACACAGGAATTTGCATTAGTTTTCTCATTAATACCCACATTCAGAACCTACATTCCTTTATACCCGACCCTAACAGAATTGGGATACATTGGCATTTCCTATAACTGCTACTAACTAACTAACCAACTAACTAACCACCCCATCCCTCAATAGCTGTAACTAACAGAATAATACCAATTACAACTATCCCTTAACTAACTACACAATGACTTAAACCCATATACACGGTAGCAGCAACCTTTGATCCAAGCGCAGCAGCCCTTGGCCACATCAGCATGACAGCATTCCACGCACCAGTCTTCAACACCCCACGCACCAACAACACCCAATACACCAGAGCACTCCTATCATAAAAATACCTAGTTCTGCCCCTGGAACCAAACCTTTTCCCATTCGATAAAAGTCATGTCAGTGAGTTAGTGGAAGATATTGCACTAATTACAATACGAAACTTCAACAAATTGCAATAAAAGTAGTGAAATTTATTATGTGTGTATAGTAGTGGTGTTTTCTTTATCTTTTATTATATATCATATTATCCAAACAATTAGAAGTCTATTTAAATTTATGAGGTTTCATGAGTTCAAAATAAATAAGGTCTGGTATTCTAGAAAATGATCCTCATATTTTATTAGAGGATCTCCAAAGTTCGTTGTAAATCCTTTGAGAAAATATAGAAATTTAATTCTACTTTTTATTGGAACTTTTATTTTTTAGATAAATAAATAGTGGGGGAGGAAAAGAGAAATTACAACTATTTGGACATGAAATCCCACAAAATATGTTATTACTATTGGACTACAACTTAAACCCTTATGTTATAATTTTAAGGTAATTTCCCACTAAAATGATGCCCACATGCTCTATAAATTCTTTTTACTTATGCTGAATAGCTGATGTCGCGCAATGCATTTTGACAAAGGGAACACAAATTATCTTAAAGTCCACATATATTTAGGAAATTGTCATTGTCAATTATATCAATTACATGTTATTAGAAAGAGGAAACACAAATTTTCAACATTAAAATAATTTAAAAATTGAATCTATTACTTGAGTGATTAGACAAATAAATAATTATTTTCTTCTAAAATAAGAGTAAAGTTAGTTTTATATTTATATTTTATATTTACTATGTGTTATTAAATTTTCTATTATCTTTTTTCATTAAAAAAATTACTTTATCTTTTTCATTAAAAAATTTCTTTTATGTTTTGCTAGACTTTGTTTCAATTATTTCCAATGCAACTAAAATTGAATAATAATATTATATTCCAATTTTTTTTTTTACATAAATATTAGAAAAATAAAAACAGAAATGAATTTTATTTAAATAATTAGTGCACCATGTATAAGTTTTTATCTTTTTCTATTATCTTTCTGTTGACTTCTTTTAATTATGTCGCATAAGTTTTTGAAAGCTCATATATATTCTTTCACATCATTATTATAATATTTATTTATTTTTTTTTTCAAAGCTAAAAATAATGCTAAGCTATGTTATTTTAAACTATTTAGAACTCTTATAACCCTTTATAAAATTTAAAAAAAAAAAAAAATTTATTTAGAACTTGTCATTTTTTGGATAAATCAACCCAACACTAAATAAATTTGGATTAATTTAAGTTAAATCTTCTCTAAACATATTCTATTTGAATTAAGCAAGTTATTTTCTATAAATTGTTTAATTTACCTTTTATTTATTAATTAAACATGTATTCTATATAATTTTTTTTGTCAACTTTCTCATGCACTGCACGATTTAACTACTAGTGTTACATAAAATAAAAGCATTTGTCTTTTTTCGTTTACTTCTTCTAATGTCTAATATTACCACATAAGCTTTGAAACGCCGTTTTTTTCCATTATTCTAATATACATTTTCTTTTAATGAAGTTTAAATTCAATTAGGATTCATTATAAAATCCCTATATTACACCTTCCAATAAAAATATGCCATATTATATTTTCTTGGCATCAAATTCCATATTTAATGATATTTCCTGTGGATTGTACGTATGAGTCCACATTTTTCCATTTCAGATATTATGATTTATGATGATATTTACATCATAACCATCATAACAGTATATTATACATTTAAGCAAAAACAATTTATGCATTGCATGAGTTGGTAACTAGCAGAAAAATATGATAACAATCCAACAAATAAGACAAAATTAATTTTACATGAAAAACGTTTAATTTCATTGATAAAGCAACTTGCAAGATGGAATATTGAACTTTCGGAACTTGGCCATTGGTCCCCACCGTCGTAATCCTAAGCTGAAAACTAGATTCCAAGCTGAAAACTAAGTACGAGTATATATCATAGTTTAGGAATTTGAAAATTCAAAGCCAGCTAATTTACTTTCAAAGTTCAATATTTGACTCCACAACCTCGGGCTTACAAAGTGTTGGGACACAAAGGCTTCCTAGTTCCTACCGTTAAGCCACTTCCTCGAGTGGCAAGAAGGGCTAAATATGTTATAATTAAGGCACTTGAGATCACCTGCATCGATGGTTGGACACTACATGAATGTTCAAGCAGGAAGACTGATTGTACTACTATTCACGACTCCATTATTTTCAAAAAAGAGCAAGAGAACTCATTTACCAACACTAGTTTATATGAATATCCGCAATTGACGTGCAAATGTTCACATTTCAAAAGATTAAAAGTCCACCTTTAAAACATGAAAGTGTATGTGAAAAAAAAATGGTTGGAGTTGGGTTAATTTTGGATCCATTGGTGTTTAGTTTTATGGTGTGAGTGGGTCTTCTCCCTTTTATCTCCAAAAATGGTGTGAGTGGGTCTATGGTGGTATTAGGGCTGTCCATGGATCGAGTGGGATTGGGTTTGGAGTTGACCCGTACTTGACCCGATTGAGTCGGGTGACTGAGAATTAGACCCGTACTTGACCAAACATAAGGGTCAAACTCGATGTTTTGGGTCAAATTTATAACCAAACAGATCAAATCAATAACTATAGATCTTTGAGTTTTAAGTGATTTGATCAAATGATAAACTCATATTTTAAAATAGATAAAACGAAAGATGAGAAAGGAAGAAAATATACGAAGACTCAACTCATTTTGACCGCGGTGGGTGGAAAGAAAGTGAGATAGTGATGTTGGTGGTGATGACTGATAACAGAGGTAGCTGGAAAGGAGTGTGGAGACTGAAGAGCTTGAAAAGTGAAAAATAAAAACTAAAGAGAGGGAGAGAAAGAGATTTGGATTTTTTATTTTGAGTTTGAGTATAAGTTTCTGATTTTGCGTGTAAAGTCTCATACTTTCAGACTAGTCTCCATAGATTCCGTAAATCAAAGATGACTTGAATCACTCTCCCTTGTAGGAGCCTTTTTCTCTCTCGTCATGGTGCGAGACTTTCCTCCCTTAGGTGTCAGAGCTTAAGGGTCCTTTTCTTTGTCTCATTGTTGCTGTCATTTTTTTCCTTTCTCTCCCTGGTTTTTTCTTTTTAGCCTTATCATGGAACAGTCAATAGTTGATAGTCTAAAAAATCTACAGCTTACTAAAGAAGAAGAGGAGGATATTTTTATTTCTTCAAACAGTTCACCGGACTGGTTGGAGGAGTGTGCTCTGAGTTTGTTTGGAAAATTATTGGCAGATCGTAATCAAAATCTGAGAGCTCTTAAGAATACTCTGAGATCAACTTGGAAGATGGGCTCGGATCTTAGAATAGTAGATGTTGGGAACAATGTGTTGCAGTTTAAGTTCAGCTCAATGTTCCAGCTAGAATGGGTGGAGCGAAATGGTCCGTGGAACTTTGAGAATAACCTCCTGCTCCTGAGTCGATGGAGGAGGGGCTTAACCTCAGCCAACTTGGTCTTCACTCATGCCCCTTTTTGGATTCAAGTTTGGGGCTTACCTTCTGAATACATGACTGAGGAAGCCGGGCGCGACATTGGCAGCAAGTTAGGAAGAGTTATGGAGGTGGATAAACGGTCATGGCAAGCTGACCAAGCAAAGTTTATGCGTGTAAGGATCGAATTACCGATTGAGAAGCCTCTGAGGAGAGGTGGATATGTCTCTAATATGGATGGGGATAGATGTTGGGTGTCCTTCAAATATGAGCGACTTCCAACCTTTTGCTTCAGATGTGGAAAAATAGGACATGATGAGAAGCACTGTGGAGTGGTGACTGAGGAGCAATCAATGGAAAAACAGTATGGTGATTGGTTGAGGGCTGGAAGCATATCAAAAGGTTCAAATGAGGAGGTTAGAGATTCGGGGAAGAGCAGATATGATTCAAAAACTGATAGTTTCAGGGGCTCGGGCAAGGGTGGCCATGAATCAAAGAATGGAGATGAAATGGGGAAGACGGTTCAGGTCACGGCAGGGGAGAGGGAGGCCTCTGTCCGAACTGAAGATGAGATGAGGAACAGCTGGGATGGAAGGGTCAGTCTCGAAGGTCGGGATAGATTTGAAAAGCCGGAAAAGCAGGAACTTGTTGCTCGGGCAGAGAGGGTTGCAGTAAGTCATCAGAAGGGATGTGACAATGTGAGCACTCCAAGGCAAACAAGGAACCATCTGGTTGGGGACTTGTCCGAAACTAAAGGGAAAGAGATGGCCTCTTGGGTGGGCCTGACCGGGGAGCCCAAATTGAAGGAAAGAGGGGCTATTGATCCACCTAAGCCCAAAATGAGCATAATAGAGCAAGAGGAAGACAGCTCACTTAAGCCCAAGAGAACTGAAAAAAACATCACTGAAGAAGAAGGGAAGGCCGGCCCAAACAAAGGAAAAAATAGAACGGGGAAGGGGAATTTAAAGAAGGTGGCCAGGGAGGTAGGAAAGGCCCAAGGAGTTGGTTTAAAGTCCCTGGAGATAGCAGTTGGCACCAAGAGGCGTGAGGATACAAATACACTTGCAGAAAAGGAAGGGCGACCCCAGAAGAGAAGCTGTGATGAGGAAGGTAAGAACAATGCTATTTCATGCGAAAATTTCTTTGAGGAATCGGCGGTGGCTGCTAGGCAGCACCGCCGGGAGCAATGATTACCTTGGGGTGGAACTGCCGGGGGCTTGGGAACCTCCGGACAGTTCGTGTATTGGGCGAATTAGTCCAACGTTGGAATCCCAAGATTATTTTTCTTTCGGAAACAAAAGTTAAAAAGAAAGCTATGGAAAAGATTATGGAAAAAATAAATTTTGTTAATGGATTGATTGTGCCTAGGAAGGGTAGGGGAGGAGGTTTAGCTATGTTGTGGAAAAGAGAAATTGATTTAGAAATTATTAGTTATTCTAGAAACCACATTGATGCGATTATTTCAGAACAGGACACGGAATTTAAATGGCGAATGACTGGTTTCTACGGAAATTCGGAAACTCATAGAAGGCAGGAATCCTGGGATGAACTTGCTGCTCTGAACCAGAAATTTCAGCTTCCCTGGCTGTGCTATGGGGATTTTAATGAGATTCTGTCCAGGGAAGAGAAGATGGGAGGGGCTCCTCGGCCTCAAAGGCAAATGGATGGGTTTCGGGAGGTGGTTAACTCTTGCGGTTTTAAAGACTTGGGGTTTTACGGTCCGGATTTTACATGGTGCAACATGCAAGAAGGGAATAATCGCATTTATTTGAGGCTTGATAGAGCTTTGGCTACTAATGATTGGATTAGCTACTTCAGCGGCACTAGAGTCCTCCATTTGGTTGATTCGACATCTGACCACTGTGCGCTGTTGATTGCCGATTCCATAGCTATGCAGCCTTCCAGAAAGCGCAGATTCCATTTCGAGGAAATGTGGACGAAAAAAAAGGAGTGTAAGGATATTATTAAGAGCTCATGGGAGGGGTGCCTGCATAGGGGCACTCCGGATAGCATCTCTTCAAGTCTTCAAAGCTGTGCAGCTGAGTTGGAAAAGTGGAATAAGGCGGTGTTTGGTTATGTTCCGAAGCAAATTCAGAGCAAAAGGAAAGCTCTTAATGAGCTAACTTTGCAAGATAGAGACGGAGTTTTGGGGAAGGAGATAAATAGCTTAAGGAAGGAGATTAATGACCTTCTAGACTGTGAGGAAACCCTTTGGCACCAAAGATCAAGAGTTTTCTGGTATGGCCAAGGGGATCGAAATACAAAGTTCTTCCATTCAAAGGCCTCACAAAGGAGAAAGAAAAACACTATTAGTGGCATTTGGGACGATAATGGGCTGTGGTGTGATACAAATGAGAGCATTGCAGCGACTGCTATAGCCTATTTTGAGGCTTTGTTTACTTCTTCTAATCCTTGCCGGATTCTGGAGGTCACTAACACAATTCCCACCAAAGTAACGGAGGCGATGAACCAGGGGCTGATTGCAGAATTTACAAGGGAAGAAGTCATAACCGCGTTGAAGCAAATGCATCCTACAAAAGCTCCGGGCCCAGATGGTATGTCAGCAATTTTCTTTCAAAAATATTGGGATGTAGTAGGGAATGACATTACTTGTATGGTGCTGAATGTGCTTAACTCTGATACGTCAATTGCTGATATAAATCGAACAAACATCACTTTAATTCCAAAAATTAATTGCCCTTTGAAAATGTCTGATTTTAGGCCAATAAGTTTATGCAATGTAATCTATAAACTTGTGTCTAAAGTTATTGCTAATCGCCTAAAAAACATCCTCCCTCAAATTATATCGGAAAACCAAAGTGCTTTTCTATCTGAGAGGCTCATCACTGATAATGTTTTAGTTGCCTATGAGTTAATGCACTACCTAGAACATAAAAAGGAGGGGAGGAAAAATTTTATGGCGGTTAAACTTGACATGAGTAAGGCCTACGATCGTGTTGAGTGGAAGTTTATTGAAGGTGTTATGGAAAAAATAGGATTCCATGAAAAATGGATCCAATTAATTATGAAATGCATCACTACTGTTTCCTATTCTGTTATTATTAATGGTGCGGTCCATGGTAGTATTTTCCCTACAAGGGGTCTCCGTCAAGGAGATCCCCTATCTCCTTATCTTTTTTTATTATGTGCAGATGGTTTTTCTTCTCTGATCAATGAGGCAGTAAGAAATCAAGGGCTGAGCGGAATATCCATTTGCAGAGGTTGTCCTTTGGTGTCTCATCTCTTCTTTGCGGACGATAGCCTCTTATTCTGTAAAGCCTCTGAGCAAGAATGTCGCAAATTGATTGAGATCCTTGGGCTTTACGAAGCTGCTTCCGGTCAAAAAGTTAATGCGGAGAAATCCTCTGTTATTTTCAGCCATAATACCCCTCCGGAAAGTAGGCGTATGGTGATGGACATCCTTGGCCCGATGCAAGACACAAGGCATGGGAAATGCTTGGGGCTTCCATCTATCATTGGAAGGTCCAAGACCGAAGTTTTTGCAGAAGTAAAGGAAAAGGTGGGACGAAAGTTGGCGGGGTGGAAAGAAAAGTTGCTGTCCATTGGAGGGAAGGAGATTTTGATAAAGGCCGTGGCGCAAGCGGTCCCTACTTATACCATGAGCTGTTTCCTAATCCCGAAAGGGCTGTGTGAAGAGATTGAGGGGATGACAAGGAATTTCTGGTGGGGGTAAAGAAAAGAAGAGAAGAAAATTGCTTGGGTGAGTTGGGAGAAGATGTGTAAAGCAAAATCAATTGGTGGTATGGGATTCCGTAACTTTCAAGCTTTCAATCTAGCAATGCTCGCGAAGCAAGGGTGGAGACTTTTGTCAAATCCGAATTCCCTTTGTGCAAAAATTCTTAAAGCTAGATACTATCCGAGTGGTGACATCTTGAACTCAAAACTGGGCTGCAGCCCTTCATACACATGGAGAAGCATTTTCAAAGGCCTTGAAGTGGTTCGGAAGGGCTCTCGTTGGAGAGTTGGTAACGGAAGGCTCATCCACATTTGGGAGGATAAGTGGCTCCCCACCCCCACAACTTATAAGGTAATTTCTCCTCCTCGGATTTTTGATGATTTTCCTATGGTTTCGGCCTTAATTGATGAAGATACAAAAAGATGGAAAGTGGACACTTTGAAATCTTTATTTCTTCCTTTTGAAGTTGAAACTATCCTCAATATTCCATTAAGTTATAATCTTCCTGAGGACAAAATTATTTGGGTGGGAAATAGCAAGGGAGTTTTTTCAGTAAAAAGTGCGTACTATGTGGCTCTTGCTATGATTAATTCATCTGATTGTGGCGAGTGCTCTTATAGGGATCCTAGATCTTCCCTCTGGAAAAGGATATGGCAGCTGAAAATCCCCCCAAAAATAAGAATTTTTTCATGGAAAGCTTGTGTTAATGCATTGCCAACTATGTCTAACTTGAGGAAGAGAGGGGTTAGTACAGATGGCCTTTGTCCGGTTTGTGGTTTGGAGGAGGAAACCATCCTGCATGCTCTGTGCGGATGTATGGCAGCGAAGGAGGTTTGGAGATTGTGGAAAGATTGCAAAATTGATTTTGGGGCGGAACCTTTAGATTTCTCGGATTTTGCTTTGGAAGTGTTAGGAGCCGGCAATCTTAAGGACTTGGAGATTTTATTTGTGGTGGCGTGGGCTATTTGGCATAACAGAAATCTAAGGGTATTTGAGTCGGTCTGCCAGGGGGCTGATCATATATGGAATTCTGCAGTTAGTTTGATTTCTGACTTCAAGGAAGCTGATAAATTCTGCTCCTTGGGCCTTTCGGCTGGTGAGGTGAGTTGGAGGAAGCCTCCAAACGGAGTGTTCAAAATTAACACAGACGGAGCAACGAGTGGAGATGGCGTGCTGTCTAGTATTGGCGTCATTATAAGGGATTGCAAAGGCCAGGCAGCTGCTGCACTCTGCCGTGTTCTCCCTGGCTGCTTCACTGTGGATGAAACTGAAGCCTTGGCGGTTGAGGCAGGAATCTTACTTGCTAGAGAATTGAACCTTCAACAGATCATCATTGAATCAGACTCTCTTGCTGCTGTGCAGCGCATTTCATCCAAGGACTATAGTGGGGGATTCGGTCACATTGTAAATGGTATTGTGAACCTCCTCGATGTTTTTGATGGTTGGCAGATTCGGCACGTGAAGAGGGAGTTTAATAGGGTGGCTCATGAGCTTGCTAAGTTTGCTCGTTGTAATAATGTTAGTCATTTGTGGAGAGGAGTTTCTCCGCCTATAGTTAGAACTCTGATGCACTTGGACTGCATGTAGCTGGCTTTGCTGTTTGTAGCTGTGCTGTCTGTAGCTGTGCTGTGTTTGCCTTGATTTGTTGTATCTGGCTGGTCTTCTAATGAATATGTTTTTCTTTCTTATCAAAAAAAAAGACTAGTCTCCATAGAGTGAAAGACAAGACAACTGTGTGCAACTTCCTAGAAACTAATGACAAATGAAAAAGTCTCAGCTGACCTTTTTGATATTGTGAGAACCTAGCACTCTACAGAGGATGGTATAGTTGTAGTTGCTGAAGACTACTACAAAAATCTTTTTACCTCAGCCAATTTGAATAGAGAGAATATGGACAGAGTTCTAAACTCAATTGAAAAGCTTGTCACTCTAGCCAGGAACCACCATCTACTACAAGTTTTATATAGTAGATGAAATAAGACAGGCTTTATTCCAGATGCACCCATCGAAATCTCTAAGGCCTAATGGTATGTCCCCTTTTTTTCTTTCAAAAGTCTTGGCACATTGTTGGTCCTAATGTAGTTGAAGCAATACTCTCATTTCTAAATTCTGGGCAGTTTCTCCATAAAATGAATTTCACTCACATTGTCTTGATTCCAAAGGTGAATGAGCTGAAGCATATTACTGATTTTCGCCCAATTAGCTTGGGTAATGTGGTGTTTAGAATTTTTTCTAAAGTTCTTGCTAATCGGCTGAAAGTCATTTTACCCAATGTAATATCTAATACCTAGAGTGCTTTTGTTCCTAGTCGTTTGATCACTGACAATACAACTACGGCTTTTGAGTTGTTACACAGGATGCGTAATAAAAGAAAGGGGAAAGTGGGACAGATGGTGGTGAAGCTGGATATCAGTAAGGCATATGATCAAGTTGAATGGGGATTCCTACGCACAATGATGGTCAAGCTAGGGTCGGAGGAAAGGTGGTTATTTTGTCTTTGGAAACAGTTCAAACCGCCTCATACTCAACTCTTATCAATGGGGAACCCTGTGATTTTATTTCCCATACTCATGGAATTAAGTAGGGTGATCCTCTTTTCCCTTATTTATTTCTCATTTGCACTTAAGGATTATATTCTCTTCTACGAAAGGCTGAGGAGAATAGGCAGTTTCAAGGTATTCTATCTTGCTCCAACGGGGTCCGGATATCCCACATTTTATTTGCTGATGTCAGCCTATTGTTTAGTCAAGCTACAGCAGCACAATGTCAAAATTTGATGTCTATTTTGGGTACTTATGAGGCGGCTTCGGGTTAGGCTATTAACATGCAAAAAATATCCTTGTTTTTTAGTAAGAATACCAGCCCACATAGCCGTACAAGGTATATTGGGTGCAAGAGTTATGACAGACTGTAAGAAGTACCTAGGCTTACCTATGGCCGTGGGTAAATCAATGGCTAATACTTTTAAGGATCTCCAAGTAAAAATTTCAAAGAGGGTGATAGGGTGGAAGGAGAAGTTCATATCAAAAACAAGCCAGGAAATTTTGATAAAAACAGTGGCACAAGTGATCCTTACTTATTCTATGAGTCTCTTCAAGTTACCAAAGACAATGTGTGATACTATCAATTCTTCTCTGGCAAAAGATTGGTGAGGGCAAATAAAGGATGAGAAGAAGATCCACTAGATTAATTGGAAGAAATTGTGTTATTCTAAGAGTAAAGGAGGAATGGGATTTGGGGACATTAATGCCTTTAATCTAGCCAATGGAGATTGATTCATAATACTTATTCCTTATTTTATAGAGTTTACGAGGCTCGATATTTCCTACGGTGTTCTTTTATGGAGGCAGAGTTTGGAAATAATCCTTTATTTGTGTGGCGGAGCTAATTGTCTGCAAGGGGGGTTATTAGGGTGGCTACAAAATGGAAAGTTGAGGATGGGAGATCAATAGATGTCGCTGATCCAAGATGGTTGCCTCACCCCCCAGTTTTTCTCAATAATCCTCCACCACAGATTATAGATTAGGATACTCTGCAATGGGACTGTGAACAGATTTTCAACTTGTTTGCTCATAGGAATTGAATGGAGATATTGTCATTACCTTTGTCTTCCCTAAACTCTCAGTACAAGCTAATTTGGACAGAGTCCAGATCTCTGACATTTTCAATGAAGTCTGCGTATTAGGTAGCCATTCGCCTTCAGCAATCAGATTGTGGAAAGCACTCGACTGCTGGTGATGAGCGTCCTTTGTGGCAAAAGCTCTGGTCTTTAAATGTCCCTCCAAAGGTCTGTACATTTTTCTAGAGAGCTTGTTCTAATATTCTGCCCACTAGAGCCAATCTACATAGAAGAAAAGTGAACATTTATCCTAGGTGTGAAATTTGTTGTCAACACACTAAGACTACAGGCCACTTGCTGTGGGAGTGTCCTTTGGCAAGCAATGTGTGGGCGTTGTCTAAGGGCCGCATCCAAAAATGCCAATATCATGCCCAAAATTTCTTCCTTTTGTTTAAAATACTGGTTGGGAAGCTGGAGAAAAAGGACGACCTTGAAACATGGGCAATGATCTCATGGGCAATTTGGAATGCTTTTATTTTGAGCGAACTCAAGCTCATTAAAAAAAAATCCATGATAGTGCTATGGGCTTTCTCGAAGAGTACCAGAGGCATATGGCTACTCAACGTCATTAAAAGGGTTGTGTGGCCATCCTGTTCTATAAGTGGCCCTCCGATTTATTATTTTTTTCATACTGCAATGTTTTGCATGTTCTATAATTGTGCTTTTTGAAAAAGTGGTGATTTTAAAAAGTGCGGTATGAAATTGGATTTTTTTAGAAAGTAGAGTGTTTGGTAAAAATTATCAAAAAGTGCTTTTGAAAAAAGCCAAGTGTTTGGCTAATACTTATAAAAGTGACAGTCTGATGCAAGTTATGGACACAATATTTTCACAAAAATTTCACAATAAAGTCTATATGACAAGTTGTTAATGGTAGGGAAAAAGAATAATGTCACTAATAGGTCTAGATGAGAACCAATAACAACTTACTATGTAAACTTTATTATGAAATTTTTGTAAAAATATTTTGTCAATAGCACTATTTTTTTTCTAAAGAAAAATAATACTAATTTAAAAAGTTGAGAGATATAATAAAATGTCACAATATTTTCTAAATACTCTTTGTTTTTAGTTGTGGTCAATCCTAGTCTAATATTTTATTTTATTTTATTTTATTTTGACATATGAAAGATTTGATACTTCAACTGTTGTGAAAATTTGTTGAGTTTTAACACAATTATAATTTTTATTTGGTAAATTTCCTTACATCATATACACGTGTCCCACTCATACCTTTATTTTATTTTATTTTCCTTCACTTTTTTTCTCATCCACCCATTTCTTCCCCCATTCCCATCAAATTTCTTTTCCTCCACTCACCATCTTGTCTCTTCTTCAGGTCTTCTTCCTCACCCATAATACAGTTCTTCTTCTTCACCCAAAAGACAAGAAGAAAGAAATATATTACACACAAAAAAAATGAGAGAAGAAGAAGCCACAACTACAAAAGAAGAATCACGCAGTAGAAGAAGATGTCTGTAGCAGTAGTGGGTTTATGTTGGAATTGAAGTTGAATTACACAGTAGAAAAAGAAGCCTGCAACAATTCTTCTTCTACATGATGGTTTTTTTCTTTTCTTTTTTTAGAGATCTTGGTAAAATTGGGATTTCAAAATAAAAATAAGGATAGTTTAGGGATAATGCTGAAAATGACCAATGGTAACATTTCAAACTTATTTGCGTTTTCGACAAAGCAGCTCCAAGGTCTGTTTTCAAAACGCGATAATCTTTTGTATTTGGAAAAGCTGCTTTTTGATAATGCATGATGGCAATAATTTACCAAACACGCATTTTAGATTTTGGGGTTGGAAACGCGCGTTTTGGGCTCTAAAAATGTAAACAAATGCACACTTGGTAAGCTTTCAAAGCCTGTTTGGAAAGCTTCTCATATTTTTTTTTTTTTTTTTTGGATCTTTATTTCAATAATATTTGTATCGTTTCTCTCAAAAAAAAAATTTTGAAGATAGGTGATAGATTTTTTTACCAATGAGAGGAAGACACGTAGGGAAAAGAATCTCAACCTTATCACTTTACCTAAAAAGTGATGAGGGCTGAAAAAAAATATTAATTTTTGAAGATAAGGTGGTAGATTTTATACCAATGAGAGGAAGACACAAGGGGGAGAGAGAAATTTAAAACCAATTTCAGATCTGGTACAGCTATATGGTATTTTTTTGTGACGAAAATATTTTCCTCACTAAAATTCGTCACTGTAGTTACATTTTGTTGTAGTGAGAATATTTTGGTCGGGTCAATTTATGCGGGTCTCTAATCCTTTAACCCGCCACCTAAACCAAAGTTATGGTTTTCAGAGAAAGAAGACCCGTATCTGACCGACCAGACTATTCAGATCGACTCGTTGGGCTTCGGTTCAGTCAGTCTGGTCGAGTCCTTGGCCCGCTGGACAGCCTTAGTTGCTTTTGCCAAGAAAGTGGGGTGGGGAAGAGAAAAAAATATTTATTTATAGAAAGAAAAAAAAAATGTAAACAGAATAGACAAATAAATATTGAGGTTGACGTGAATGTTTGTTTATTAAAACAAGTATTCCAAGACCACAATCTATCACTGCATACCCTTAGTATAATGGTTACTCCATAAGTATAAGTGCTTGTAGAGTGTGGGAGGTAAGAGTTAGGGTTTAAGTCTCAAAAATGGAATTTCACCCACATATATATACTTAAACTAGGCTAGAGTAAAATTTTATCTTATAAAAAAAATAAATAAAAAAACAATTTTACTACACAATTTCCCTTACATTATAACTAATTACTTGTTACTCTCGTACGAACCATTGATCACGGTCAACGTCGTAGTAAGAATAAAACATTTTAGATTAGTTTAGCTAAAATTGTGCATAGGGTAGCCGCATGTGATTGCTTTAATCTTTCACTATATTTTTGCTGAAAAGACAAATTAATTTGTCAAATGGGCGTAACATCTTTTCAAACCTTCTTGAAGGCCGCGTCATTCACACGGGAGGAAGCACGGCAAGTGCCTATATAATACCGTGCAGTAGTAATAACCCATGATCGAATAATCTGTGTGTTTTTGTGGACTTGTGAGACCAACAATAAGAGTGAATATATATGGCAAAGAGCAAGGTTCTTGTTGTAGGTGGTACTGGGTACATAGGGAAGAGGATTGTGAAGGCAAGCCTAGCACAGGGCCATATAACCTATGTTCTTCAACGCCGAGAGATGGGTCTTGACATTGACAAGATACAAATGCTTTTATCATTTAAGAAACAAGGTGCCAGACTCATTCAAGGCTCATTTTCCGATCACCAGAGCCTTGTTGATGCTGTGAAACAAGTTGATGTTGTCATTTGCACCATGTCTGGTGTTCATTTTCGGTCTCACAACATTTTGTTGCAGCTCAAGCTTGTTGATGCCATCAAAGAAGCAGGAAACATTAAGGTAAATAACCCTTTTTCGATTTTCTTTTTAACTCTCTTTTTCTTTTTCTTTTTCTGGTAACTTTTAACTCTCATTTCTTTCTTTCTGTTAAATGAAAACAAAATTATCTGTAGTTCAACTGGTCTGTATTTCTACCGCAATCTATCCTACAACTGTTTTTATAAATATCCGCACAGGGCCATATAAAATCGTCACAATTTGCTCAACAAAACAACTTATTTTCAGTACACTCAAAACACAAAACTATAACCCAATTAAAACCCATCAGCCCCTTTCAAACACAACACAACAACACGTTCAGACTTCAGACCTGGAGCACGGCAAACCCAAATCTCATCTCCTCCTCCTCTTCACACCGGAGCTCCACCCGGTCACAGATGCTGCCGCCCACGTCGTTTCTAGAGCTAGCGAAATCTGTTGGAGCCGTTGCAAGTGTGGTGTCGCAACTCAAGGTGTGTTTTTTTTTATGATTTGTTATTTCTCCAAACTTTGGATTTCAAAATATTGATGGATTTGGATAATTATTTGGATATCAATCACTTGATTTGGTATGGGTTTTGTTGATTTGGTATGGATTTTGCTCTTTTTTTTTCTTTTTCTTTTTTTTTTTTTTTGGGGGAGGGTTTGATTGGATTCTTGAGTGGCAGGTTCAAACCCAAAAAAAATGTTTTTTTTTTTTTTTGCTAGCTAGGTTCTTATGAATTTTTTTTCGGCTCCAAATCATGATTCCAGCAACAACTCCATCGACGACTGTGGTGGGCTGGAGCTCTGGTGTGAGGAGGTGGAGGATATTTTAATTTTATGCTTAGGTTTCTAAAGTCTGAACATGTTGTTGCTCTTGACCCAATTTATTTATTTTATTTTTTTATAGGAATTTTATTTTAATCTAATTTTAGTGTATATGTGTGGAGTTTTCTTCTGAAAACTTGAACTCCAACCTTTAACCCTCCATATTTTATAAACACTTATACTGTAAAGTGACTATTACACTAAAGATGTACAGTAGTCCAATTTATTCTCTTTGGAATAACATAAAGTAAATTTTTTATTTTTCGTTTTTAATGGGCGGCTCCTCCATATATTATACATATTGTGTTGTTTGGTGCGATCCATCGGCACGCGAACATGAAGTTTGAATGGACAGCGCATGTAATGAAGAGAAAGTGTTCATAAAATAATTTCTTCAACTAATGGATCCACGATTCCTTTCTCATCATTGAATAACCTTGTCTTTGCCAATTGCCATTATGGTTAAAGACTTTTTTTTTTTTTTTAATCTTAAATTGAAGATGTTTTGCTGGCTGATATGATATAATCAAAACGTGTGATTGGTAAACTTATTTATTAGACAAAAATTGATTAGAAAATAAGTTAGTTTATTTGGGGGGAAAAATAAACTTTATTTTATTTATTTATATTTTTAATTCAATAGTTAGGAGTTGGGTGATTTGAATATGAATGTTGTACGACACCGGACCTCCAGAGCCATTTGGGCCTTAGACCCAAGCTGTACGGTATGTCTCGCGGTTCTTGACACCCTTGTCAGAAACTGGGCTTGTGGCCCACTAGGGCAATGGGAGCAAATCCTACAGTATCATGTCTGGCCCAAAACCTGTTGGGCCGGTCGTTGAAATATTTGCTTGTCAATTCGTGGCCGAGAAGTTGTCCGGCGTGTCCCATCTCCTATGCGTGTGAGTGCTCCGGAAGGCCATATCCCAGATACTCAGCGACTCCTTGGCAAATTCCGCCGCTGAACATTATCCCTTCCTTGAAGTAGGAACCAGTTCCAATGCCACTCACACCACACTCCCAACTAAACATCCACTTAGCAATAACATTATTGGACCTCCATTCCCACTAGCCTCGAGAGTAATCATGATTTTCCCACTAATTTTGGACTATAAATATATAAGGCTAAGGAAAGGGAATGGTTGTTGAAAGTATGAAAGGAGAGTCTCAAATCTAGATTAATAGCTACAAAGAGTGAAAGGAAAGCAGTATAGAGGTTGTAAAAATATTGCTGGGTCTCTAGGTTAGAATTAACCAAAGTAGGAAATCCAAAACCCACATTATAAGTATATTGTGAGCCCAAAAGCGAGATAAGCCTATTAAGCTTGTTTAAGGTGCGCACAATTGGCGCCGTCTGTGGAGATCTCCTACAAAGCCGTGGTTTGGCCAAGACCCACACTCGGAAGATGTTCGAGAGACGGTCAGAAGGTTCTGCTGAAAGTGGTTCAGTGGGATCGTCTCGGGGATCCACGTGGCGAGAGTGAAGGCAAAAAAGGCGCGAAGACAGGGAGCATGAACACGGGAAAAAACGGTCCGGCCTTGGAGAGGGGTCATACCAGACGAATTGGGCAGCATCAAATGTTTCGGGGCACAGGCAATTGGATGAAAGAGATGAGGAGCTTGAACGGTTGCATAGACTGGTAAGAGATGTGGAGCTGGAGGCAAGGGATAGACACCGAAGAGGGGACCGAGATAACCTAGCGGGGGGGGGGGGTCTATGAGTAGAGGAGATTGCTATGGTCATGGGTCCGAACAGTCGGGTTCCCATCGACATCAAGACAGTTCATGTTCACGGGAGTCCCATAGGCGTCGGGACCATTCGCATTCACGAGAGTCCCACCGACATCGAGAACATTCACGATCATAGGAGTATGAAAGACGGGGTTCAGATTCCCCGGAGGAGCGACGGCCCCAAAATGCGGTCATAGATGCTATGAGCCACGCCTTATGAAAAGTTGCCCGGTCGCTATTCTCAGATGACATTGAACGAGCCCCAATGCCAGATAGGTTCACCCGACCACCTTTTAATTCCTATGATGGAAAAACGAACCCTGTGGAGCACGTCAGCCATTATATCCAAATGATGTCTCTACACACTCACAACGATACGCTGATGTGTAAGGTATTTCCCTCGAGCCTTGGACCCACAACATTGAGATGGTTCAATGTTTTACAGAAGGGTTCCATTCATAGTTTTGCCAAGTTAATCCAGGAATTCGGTGCATGGTTTGTAACCTGCAGCCAGGTACCGCAACCGGTGGACGCGTTGCTTTCTATGAAAATGAGGGTTGGAGAAACCCTTCGCAGTTATACCAGTCGGTATTGGGAGTTTTACAATGAGATAGGTGGAGGCAACGAAAAGATCGTGGTGAGCACCTTTAGGATAGGACTCCCCGAGGACTCCGGACTACGGGAGTCACTAACGAAGAAACCTCCCGAGGGTATGAGGCAGCTAATGAGGCACATTGAAGAGTACAAACATCTCAAAGATGATTGACTGCAAAGTAAGGGTAAGGCCCCACTAATGAATCGCCTTCGGCAGCCCGGATTTTAGCCCCTACCCCGGAAAGATCTTAGAATACAAGAGTCAGAAGTACAGATGGGAGAGGTGAATGTGACGTTCAAAGAGCCGGTGCACAAGATCGTAGACTGGATTAAGAATGAGCTATATTTAAGATGGCCAAACAAGATAGGGGGTGACCCATCTCGACAAAACCAAAGCTTGTATTGTACGTATCACAAGGATAAAGGCCATACCACCGAGCAATGTCGAGTGTTGAAAGACCATCTAGGGCAGCTAGTGAAGGCAGGATATTTGAAGGAGTTTGTGGTGGATTCCGGAAATCGGGGTACCAGCCAGGGCGCTCAACAGAGGGGAAATCCTCTCCCACCACCTTTGGGAGTGATTGAAGTTATCCACGCCGCCCTTAAAGGGTCCGATTATAACCAGTAGAGGAGTACTGACCATAGTATCTACAGGTAACTGCGCAGGAGAGCAATCGCCTGAAAAAAAGATGAAGATTGGACGGGAGCCCGTTGCCTTTGGCGATGAGGATTTAAAGGGAACGGTCCAGCCACATGATGATGCGTTGGTAGTTACGGTCCGGATAAGTGGTTTTTTGGTCAAAAGAGTGATGGTAGACCAAGGCAGTAGGGCTGATGTGATGTATCTGGACCTGTTCAAAGGGCTCAGGTTAAAAAATCGAGACCTATCGAAGTATGATATGTCATTGGTCGGGTTTGACAGCAAGATGGTCGCTCCTGAAGGACAAATTTCCCTTCCCGTGAATATGGAAGGAAAGGAGGTGATGGTAACATTCATAGTGGTCAATTCGTTTTCACCGTACACGGCGATTCTGGGACGGCCGTGGATCCATGCAATGGGGGCTGTTCCGTCCATCTTGCACGTAAAGGTTAAATTTCCCACCGAGTAGGGCGTAGCTGTGGTAAGGGGGAGCTAGCAAGTTGCTAGGCAATGCCTGGTAGCCGCAGTTAATAAGAAGAATGAATAGGGTGAGAATAGGGAAGGCGCCAAGGAGGCCCCTTCATAGCAATTACAGAATCCTCGGGAGGGGTTGGGGTCTAGTTGTGCTGAACGATTAATCAAAGTAAAGATACTACCAGATGTTAACCGGTATTTTCAGAGGGGGGGCAAGCATGACGGATGAGGATAAGGTAGTGACGTTGCTATTCTTGATACGGAACGTGGATGTGTTTGTGTGGGACCCATATGAGGTGCCCGAGGTTGATCCCGAGTTCATCGTCCACAAGCTTAATGTAGACCCGTCATTTCCTCTAAAGAAGCAAAAGCCGAGAAGGTCGGCCAAGGAACACGTCAAGGCAGTAAGGCAGGAAGTCGGGAAGTTGAAAGAGGCCAGGGCGATAAAGGACATCTTCTTCCTAGATTGGCTGGCAAATATCGTGGTGGTTAAAAAGAAGAATGGCAAATGGAGAGTCTGTGTAGATTTCACGGATTTGAACCGAGCATGCCCCAAGGATCCTTTCCCTATGCCAAAAATAGATCAGTTGGTAGATGCAACCTTCAAGCACTCAAGGATGAGTTTTTTGGATGTCTTTCAAGGCTACCATTAAATCGCATTGGCTACCGAGGACTAGGAGAAGACAGCATTCATCTCCACGGACGCAAACTACCACTACACCGTGATGCCCTTCGGGCTGAAGAATGCCGGGGTAACCTATCAGCAAATGATGACTAGAATGTTTCGGGATAAGATTGGGCATACGGTTGAAGTATATATCGATGACATGGTGGTAAAAAGTAAGCAGGAGGCACGGCACATAGAGGATCTTCAAGGTGTATTCGAAGTGCTTCGGCAGCATAAGCTACACCTAAACGCGAACAAATATGCCTTTGGAGTAGGTGCTGGAAAGTTCCTTGGTTATCTAATCACCAATCACGGGATTGAAGTCAACCCCGACCAGATCAACGCTGTGCAGCGCTTGAAACCCCTAAGCAATCCGAAGGAGGTACAGATCTTGACCGGGATGTTAGCTACCCTTAACTGGTTCATTTCTAAATTTGCTAATCGCTGACGTCCGTTCTACCAACTTTTGAAGAAATGGAAGGGATTTCAATGGAATGAGGAGTGTGAAAAAGTTTTCCAAGACTTGAAGGAATATTTGATGCGGGCGCCCATGTTGGCCGCCCCGAAACCCGGGGAGGACTTGTTCATGTACCTCTCGGTGTCTGATCATGCCGTGAGTGCCATACTTTTAAGAGACCAGGGGATGTAGCAACTTGTGTACTATGTTAGCAAAACTATGGTCGACGCCGACACCAGATACCTGCCCTTGGAGAAGTTGGTGTTAGCATTAGTGAACGCTACCAGGAAGTTGCCTTACTATTTTCAAACCCATATTGTCTATGTCTTAACCGAGTACCCTTTGTAGTCATTATTGAAGAGATCTGATTTCACGAGTCAGATAGCCAAATGGGGGACAAGGCTGGGATCCTTTGATATAAGGTACAGGCCACGGAGTTCAGTGAAGGGCCAGATTCTTGCTGACTTTGTTGCGGAGTTTTCACCAAAGGCCGAGCCGAAGATGGTTTTTCATGTAGAGTCTCGCCCGTGGAGGGTGTTTGTGGACGGTGTGTCGAGCTCAATGGGGGCTGGTGTCGGGATTGTCATCATCACCCCAGAAGGAGTATGGTTGGAGCATTCTTTTAGGCTGGGATTCAGGGCCTCCAACAACGAAGTTGAGTATAAGGCCTTGCTCGTTGGGATGAGAACCGTATTGGGTATGGGCGCCCGGGATGTAGAGGTTTATTCAGATTCTCGGCTGGTTGTAAGCCAAGTGCAAGGCAGATTTGAAGCCAAGAATTCTCGGATGAACAATACTTACAGGTGGTAAAGCAAGTCATGAGTAAGTTTCACACGGCAAGTGTAGCTCAGATTCCTTGGGGACAAAATAGGCATGCCAACTCTCTAGCCACCTTGGCATCGTTAGTGACAAAGGACGTCCCACGGTTAATTAAGGTGAAGCTCGTAGTGGAGCGGAGTATTAATACAGCGGTTGGTGTTGATGTCGCGGTGGTCTCGCGGACCGAACGATGTTGGATGGACCCAATCATTGACTTCCTAGCTGAGGATTGGGTCCTGAATGACGAGAAGGAAGCTAACAAGGTTCGCAGAATAGCTGCCCGATACTGGTTATCGACAGACCGAAGGCTTTACCGAAGGTCATTTGGGGGTTCGTATCTTTTATGCCTACGCCCTGAGAAAGTTAATGAACTCTTGGCCGAGCTACATGATAGGGTCTGCAGCAGTCACGTAGGGGGACGTTCTTTGGCACACCGAGCAATGACTCAAGGATTCTGGTTGCCCCAAATGCAAAAAGATGTGACTGAATATGTGTGGAAATGTGAACAGTGCCAGAGGCATGTCCCCCTGATCCACCAACCAGCAGACCAGCTGAACCTGGTCAACAATGCTGGGCCTTTTGCACAATGGGGGCTAGATATCCTTAGTCATTTCCCCCGAGCCACGGGCAACAGGAGATTTGTGTTGGTAGCTGTCGACTACTTCACCAAATGGGCGGAGGCGGAGGCGCTGGCCAATATTAGGGACGTAGATGTGAAAAAGTTCATATGGAAGAACATTATCACGAGGTTCAGAGTGTCGGACTCTCTTATATCGGATAACGGATTGCAGTTCGACAACAAGGCCTTTCGAGAGTTTTGTAGTGGTCTTGGCATCAGGAACAAGTACTCCACCCCGGCGTATCCACAAAGCAATGGACAAGCTGAAGCCACTAACAAGGCGATTGTAAACGGATTGAAGAAAAGGCTAGACGGTGCAAAGGGCAGGTGGGCGGAGAAGCTGCCGAGCATTCTGTGGGCGTACTAAACGACTCCTAGGAAATCAATAGGAGAAACCTCATTCTCCTTGACATACGGAGTAGAAGCCGTGATACCAACCGAGGTGAACCTATGCAGTACGCGGGTCAAAGAATTTACTCCAGCCCGAAACAATGGATTGATGGTGGAGCGTTTGGATTTGTTAAAAGAACACCGAGAAGCTGCGACCATTCAGCTTGCTGAGTATCAACAGAAACTCGCCTGGCATTACAATCATTGTATAAGGATAAGGGAATTCAGTGCCAGAGACCTGGTACTACGGAAGGCAGTGGGGAACATGCGGGATACGAACGCTGGGAAGTTGGCCCCTACTTGGGAAGGGCCTTACAGGATTACTACTATCGTAGGAGCGAGGGCTTACTACTTAGAGGATCTAGGCGAAAGACCGCTTCCCCGACCGTGGAATGTCCACAACTTGAAGAAGTTCTACCATTGACCCATTGAACGCAGGAGCATAAATTGAATGAAACATTGTATATATGCTTTATGAAGTAATATTAAGATGATGTATATTTTCGCAGGTGCGTTAAAATTACATTATTGATTTATTAGCGCCAGCCAATGGGTAAAGAAAAGTCAAGGAAACCGAGGAAACATGTTTCACATTAAGAACAGAAACCTGTCCCCAGTTCGATTCCCATCATCGGACAGGTGGAAACCTCAATAAAAAATTCTAAGGACAGAAACTTGTCCCCAGTTTGATTCCCATCACCGGACAGGTAGACACCTTAATCAAAAAATTCTAAGGACAGAAACCTGTCCCCGGTTCGATTCCCATCATCGGACAGGTAGAAACCTTAATAAGAGAAATTCTAAGGACAGAAACCTGTCTCCGGTTCGATTCCCATCACCGGACAGGTGGAAACCTTAATAAGAGAAACCTTAATAAAAAATTCTAAGGACAGAAACCTTTCCCCGGTTTGATTCCCATCACCGGACAGGTGGTAATCTTAATCAGAAATTCTAAGGACAAAAACCCGTCCCTGGTTGGATTCCTATCACCGGACGGGTGGAAACCCTAATTAAAAAAAATATATATATATATATATTTCAAAGTCTAGAAACCTGTTCCCGAACAAGCAGGAACCTCGGTCTGAACTCTCTAAAGTCCCATTCCTGGCTAGGTCCTCATCACCGGGAAGGAGAGAGCCTTGTGCCAAGCATCCCCAACGCTATTCTAGCAAAACTTTTGGGAATAAAAGGTTTCACTGACATGTGAAAACAAGAATGGTATTAGGATACCCAGACGTGTGAATATATAGTCTATTTAACCTTAAGACAACCATATACGGTACATGGCATCCAAAGCCAAAAAGCAAAGCTATTAGTGCAAATAGAAGTAAATAAAATAAAACCATTGTTTGGTCACCACAGCCCGGTGACCATAGGAAAATAAGTCTGAAAATAAATAGAAAGAAAATTAAAACCATTGTTCGGTCACCACAGCCTGGGGACCCTAAGCAAACCATAAAAAGAGCAAATAAAGTAAAGGCAAATATAAAAGAAACGACTAGTTTAATCACAAATGTTAACGGATGGGTCAGCAGTTGGGGGCTGTACTGCTTCACCGACTGGCTAAATAAGAGTGTCCTCGGTTCGTGGCTGTTGGGATTGTCCATCATCTGCAGCATGAAGGGTGCTAGAAACCTCTAGATCAACATAGGCGTCAATCGCTTGGACCAGCTCCCTCATACTAGTAGTTTCCTCCTCGTCCACAACATCGGTCTGACTCTGGGAAGGGGGTGGAGGAGCCGAGTATGGAATCTGACTTGGGTCTCTCAAAGGGGAGTCCTCAGCCACTCCCATCACTTGGAGGGTCGTTAGCCAACCCTCCCCGAACCCATGAAGTCAGGCTTGATGAACAACAGGCTCCACAGACTTCTCAGCGTCTGTAAATCCCTCGTTGTACCATTTGTTTTCGCAGGCTTCAAGGGCTGCTTTGAGGTCAACTATTTGGTTGGCCTGGGCCAAGTTGAGACTATTTGCCTCTGCTAATTTCAGCTTGATGCCCTCCAGCCGACCCTCCACCTCAGCTCTTCTCTTCTCCGCCAATTGTCGAGCTTTCTCCGAGGATTGAGCTTTTTTCTCCGCAACCTCGGTAGCCTTGCCTTTCTCCTTCACGTTGTCATTGGCAACGTCCTTTAAAGCTTTTTCCCGTTCGGCATCCTCAGCGAGCTCCTTCAGTCTCTCACCAAGGATATGAGTCATCTGTGCGGACTGATAATGCAAAAACAAGTGTTAGAATAGAAGAATACTTCCTGTATTTAAATAAATGAAAAAGAAGGGAGAGAGAAATTACCGCGATGGTGTACCACTGTAGCCGTCATACCAACGAATCCTCGTCCCCCTCAGAGAAAAAGCAAACGTCCTCGGGCAGCAGTAAGCTGTGCACTAGGCTCTGTGCCACCCTTCCCCCCTTGCCCTTATCCCATACTATTGCACTGGTTATGGCTGGCAGAGGCCCCTTTCCAAGCTTGAAGGTAGGCTACCAGGGGACTACGGGCTGGGAGGAGGACGCTACGTTCTCGCTAGCCTGAATGGTAGACGGAGATTCTGCAACTGGCTCCCGGATCATGATCCCGTTGGACGGCCGGGGTGGGGTCTTTGATGGGGCATCGTCGGAGCCTTTGGCGGTTGATTGTCAAGGCATTCTTTCTTTTTTGCACGGCTAGAAGAGGGGGGAGGAAGAGCTCGGCCCTTGCCCTGGGGCTGTTGAGACTCGGCGAAGGGTTAGGAGCTAGGCAAGAATCGGCTGACCATCATTTTTCGCCTTGTCACCATCTCGGTGTCTGGGTCGACCTCGACTACATCTTGCTCGACTGGCGGGGCCGGATCTACCTGTTCTTCAACGGGAACGTGCTCCTAACGGCTTTGAGAGACGTGCTCGGCAAATTCGTCCCTGATCGGGGTGAGATTGTCCGTGGTTATATAGCGCAAACCGAGGTCCCAGGCTTCACCAGAGGTCAGCTTTGGGGGTAGGAAGTTCGCGTGCCGCACATCTATGTAAGACAGCAAAGGGCTATCCAGCAATAGGTCTTGGCTGAAGGGTTGCCAAGTCCTATATACAGGGACACAGCCGAGTATGAGATGCGATGTCCAGAGCTGCTCGTCAGTGTGAACGAATATCTCGGACTTGAGGACAAAATTCAAGTCCCTTTCGTGCACCACCCTGAGGTCCGGGACGAATTCTTTGCTGTCTCCAACAAAGGAACATAGTAAGTTAGTACTTGGATGGATAAAACAAACGGGAGTAAACAAAAAGGAAAATAAGATGGACGCGTAGGCAATACGAACCAACTTTGCGCGATGAGAGTATGCATGGGAGCTCATCGGCGAACCAATTGCCACTCACCCGGACAAACTCCCCGGCTGAGTTTTTGTTTGAATAAGGTAGGCATAAAATCAGCCATACCCGGTAATTCCTAACTTTTAAATAATAGTTGGTGTTTTTATTTCCACACAGGCTATACATGAAATATATGTCATGATGGTTCAACTGCAAACCGTATAATTGATTCAACCTATCAACGCAACTAACTACTTGGTAAAAGTTGGGAGGAAGCTGCTCGGGGCTCAAACCGTAAAACCTAAGGGTATTAAGTAAGAGTGGACTCACTGAAATCTAATCCCACCCTCCAAAATTGCCATCAAGGGAAGAAGGCGGTACTCGACCCGGAACGCCTGTAAAGAGCAATCTCGCTCTCATGGCAATATGCCACATTCACGTCCTTAGGGATGTTGAATGTCTGCCTAAAAGTGGCTAGATATGCCCTAGTATTTAATAGGTGAGCAAAACCCATCCTAAGCTCTAGAATTGAAGGAAGAGACTAAAACAAGAGAGAAAGGTAGAGAAACTTACTTTGGGCTCTAAAAAGGAAGGGTGCTCTGGGCTGAAGGGTGAACACACAGAGAACTATGCACAGCAGAGACGAAATTTGGTGAGCGAAGAATGCAAAAGTGGGAGAATGATTCAAAATATAGGGGCTAAAAGGGATAGAATAAATACCATTTAATAAATAAAGGGCGGGAAACTCTACGAATCCCATCACAAACGCCACACGCACGCTGCCTTAGTTCACGAACCATCAAGTTATAATGACGGCTTAGCCACACGTCAGATACAACGCGTCTTTTGAGTTGAGGGCACCTTAATTAATCTCTCAACCGCTTGATGCCTACTAATTGAACTTCCCGGGTCGCTGCTGTCCCTTGAACTCCTTGATTCGCCCTTGGGTTACAAGCACGAATCAATGGGGGGCTAATGTACGGCACCGGGCCTCCAGAGCCATTTGGGCCTTAGATCCAAGCTGTACGGTATGTCCTGCGGTTCCTGACACCCTTGTCAGAAACTGGGCTTAAGCTAAGGCCATGGGAGCAAATCCTGCAGTATCATGTCTAGCCCAAAACCTGTTGGGCCGGTCATTGAAATATGTGCTTGTCAATTCGTGGCCGGGAAGTTGCTCGGCGTGTCCCATCTCCTATGCGTGTGAGTGCTCGGGAAGGCCATATCCTGGATGCTCGGCGACTCCTTGGCAAATTCCGCCGCCGAACATCATCCCTTCCTTGAAGTAGGAACCAGTTCCAATGTCACTCACACCACACTCCTAACTAAACATCCACTTAGTGATAATAGTATTGGACCTCCATTCCCACTAGCCTCGAGAGTAATCATGATTTTCCCACTAATTTTGGACTATAAATATATGAGGTTAAGGAAAGGGAATGGTTGTTGAAAGTCTGAAAGGAGAGTCTCGAATCTAGATTAATAGCTACAAAGAGTGAAAGGAAAGTAGTACTGAGGTTGTAAAAATATTGCTAGGTCTCTAGGTTAGAATCACCTAAAGTAGGAATTCAAAACCCACATTATAAGTATATTGTGAGCCCAAGAGCGAGACAGGTCTATTAAGCTCGTTTAAGGTGCCCACAAATGTCTTTATTAGAAACACTATAAATTGTCAATTAAGCTACAAGCTTTTTGCAAAAAATTAAACTAATTTGCTTGAAACTACATCTATTTCACCTTTTGAAAAAATATGTTAATAACAAATAAACTTAACCAAAATCGCACAAAATTAAGTTCTGTGCAACAGGAGCTTTGTGTCTTAGCAATACCGTTGACTCTCTCCTCTTGATAGGATCTGGAACCGATCGAAGAGAAAAAAAAAATGTTTAAAAAGGAAAAGTATATGATAATGTAAAAAAAGTATATGCCTCAAGTTTGCCTATCATATATGCCTCAACACACACAAACACACACACAAAAAAAATACCGTTAACTTATGGATGTGATAATGTAATGACAACATAAAAAAGGAAAAGTATATAACCATGAAACGTGCAATAAAGATGAGGGACATAGTACACTTAATTTTATCCAAAACCACCCATCCAATGAAATCCACATAATCAAAGATATGATTACTGACATAAAACGAGGCAATGTTTGGTAAGGTTTGCAGTGGAGTTCTTGGTGCTAATACAAAATACATGATATGTAGCTTGAGAATATTATTAACTAAAAGGAAAGAAAATCATTTGTGTCGTTCTAAAATATATGTGATGGTTGAATAGTTATCTTAAGTTAAAATAAAATATAAAATTTCCTTTTTCCTTAATAAAATAAAATATAAATATAATTACTTATAAATAGCGATGGCATAGTGCTTGGTCACATATGCACTATATGTCATAAACATTGCTCTGTGCTTGGCATGCTAGACTTAGCATCCGTTTGGAAATCGTTTATCTAGCTTTTTGCTAAAAACGTTTTAATGAAAGTGTGCTAAAGTATATTTGTATCTTGAAAATTTTTTGAAAAAGTAAAAAAATGCGATAAAAAATAAGGTTTTAAAAAACTGTACATAAAAACAAAAAACTAAACTTTTAAGCTGATGTCAAATAGACACTTAGTTATCCTAATTAAGTTATTCTCTATGCTTGGCATGTTACTAGTTATTCTTAAGTTATAATCTTTGCTTGTCATAAGTAATATAATTTGCTATATATCTTTCCTTAAGTGGAGTTTGTAGTGTGTTGTTGTATTAAAACCTTATTCTTTTTCTTTTGTGTGTGTTTGTTTTTCAAAATATATATGACTTCAGTTAGAGTATGCATCTATTTAAGAAACTCTTTATGAGAAATTGAAAAAAAAAAAAATTGTCAAAATAGTTAATCACTTTTTCATTTTCCCATAAAATGTTTCTTAAAATTGTTTATTAAAGTAAAACCTCTCCCTCTTTTTCATTTGATACGGTAAGTATATTCGACGCTACTTGATGTATAGTAACATTTTGCACCAAATTTTGTAGCGTTTCATACCATCTGAGTTTGGTACGGACCCCTCACGGATGGGACATGCTCTTGAACCTGGAAGAGTGTCATTTGATGAGAAAATGAGAGTGAGAAGAGCAATAGAGGATGCTAAAATCCCCTTCACTTATGTAACTGCTAATTGCTTTGCTGGTTACTTTGCTGGCAACCTTTCTCAAATGGAAACACTCTTGCCTCCAAGGGATAAAGTTACCATCTATGGTGATGGCAACGTCAAAGGTGCTCTCTCTCTCTCTCTCTCTCTCTCTCTCGATAGAAAATAAATTAAGGCAAAAATGCAATAATTTACATAATTACACTGTTAATGAAATTTTGGACTAAAACAAAATGTGTTGTATTTTTGCTGCAGTGGTTTACATGGATGAAGACGACGTGGCCTTATACACAATTAAAACAATAGATGATCCTCGAACATTAAACAAAACACTGAACATTCGGCCTCCTGAAAACATTCTCTCCCAGAGGGAATTAGTGGAGAAGTGGGAGAAACTTATTGGGAAGGAACTACAAAAGATTAGTTTTTCACAAGAGGACTTTCTCGCCTCCATGAAAGGTAAAAAAAACCAAGAATCTTCTCTGAATCCCTTCCTTATATGCCTTTTAGTTTACTTGTCCAACATTATATATTTATTTTCCTATACATATGCAGGACTGGACTTTGCTAGCCAGGTAGGAGTTGGTCATTACTATCACTTTTTCTATGAAGGTTGTTTGACGAACTTTGAAATAGGGGAAGAGGGTGAAGAAGCTTCAGAGCTCTATCCAGATGTGAAATATACACGCATGGATGAATACCTAAAGATGTATCTATAAGTACACCATGTCCATGTGATGTCTCACTCATCGCTAGCCAGCTTCCAGTTGTTTCGGTGTGTGAAACAAGGCCCTTCGATCGATCGGTTACCCAATATTCATTGGGCTTCCAAGGTTCATTGGACTTCTGTCTAAAGATGGCCTTTTGAACTTAGTCAACACCTCCATTTATCAAAGCGGATGTTTGGTACATACACTTAAAAATATGTGTTTTATTGTTTAAAAATATATGTAAAAATATATGTAGGTAAAAAAATGTGTGAAAATATGTATAATGTTATTTAAAAACTAAAAACAAATATTTAAGTTGCTATACTAATCGGGCCTTATTTGCTTTGCAGCTTCTCCAATTACAAGATTGCTTCTTCTTTTTTTTCTTTTTTCTTTTTTTTTTCTTTTTTGTGGCTGGCCTTTTTTGGTCCAGCCGCCTTCTGTTTGTTGCGGCGGTTGTATCTCTCCTTTCTTTGTGGTATCCTTATTGGGTCTGTGTGTTTGTTTGCTTCCCTCTAAGGTTGTTATAATATATATAAATATTTACTAATTGAACAAAAAAAACTAAATCCACAAGACTACTATGTAATAATATATATTAGTACACAAAAACCAATGTGTGGAATATTTTATTATTTAATAACTAAATTTTATGTTGATCTATCTACCATCATCATAAGTAAATAAAAATATTCAACCCAAACCTATGAAATTTTTACCTAAAGTAAAACCAATTGACCCGTACCGGACCCCTTTCTTTTTTGGTCGAGTTGGGTCAACTCATCTGATTCATGACTTAACCCATCTTTCAAAATTTATTATTATTTTTTTTTTTTAAATCAAACCAAATAAGCTAGCAAAAATCATTTTAAATGCTAAACCATGTAAAGGTAGCATGATGTTAACCATCCAAAGTTAATGACTACATTGAATCAAATAGCAACCAGCATAAAGTTTTCTTTTTAGTTTGACCACGGAGCAACAAGATTCAAAGAAATTGAGCTTTTAATATAAATTTTGAGATCATCAATTAGCTTAGATCGAAACATCTCCACATCCTTTGGGGGGATAAAATGTTTAGAGCATTGGTCTAAAACCCAAATTTCTACAATAAAACTATAAAATTCTTGCCATTGTAAGTGAACCGACATCTCTTTCACTATTTCCAAGGGGAACAAAGTATGCATTTGAGAGGTCAAGGGTTGAATTAATGTGCCCTTGTTGCACCACTAAAGTTGTGGACACTTACTATTCTATTTTTTAAAATAAATTTTTCTAGTTATAATTTTATGAATTTTATTTTTATGAAAGAAATTTAAAAAAAAAAAAAAAAAAAAAAAAAAAAAAAAAAACCAAAACCAAAACTACATCATTTTTGGGCATTTATGGCAAATCACCTAACTTTTATGGTGATGATATCTTAGTAAACTTTGAATCATTTAAACTTAAGAATCTATGTTTTATTTAACTTCTTCATTAATGAAGTTGTTTATTAATGAATGTAACATATCTGTTACATGAATTGTTATAACAATAGAAAGGATTTTATGGCTGATCATATCCTTTCTGAATATTATAAATATTATCAAGACCACACTTGTAAAGGGTGTGAGAAGAGAAAAGAAAACTCTTGTTAATCCTGACCAATTGGGAGAACATCCTGATTGCTTGTGAGGTTCTTGAATAATATAATTTAGTAAGAAATTTCTCACATCTTATTGTTAATTTTTATTATACATGCACGTGATATAATTGTTAATTGATAGATGTATTATATTTGTTTCTCTTGAATTACTTTTTAAATAAAATTCCAACAATCGGAGTTTGATTCAACCAGCCAAGATCATCTAACCTAGATTGCTAGCCCGAGAGGGGAGTTTGATTCCAAGAGAGCCTACCTTATTGCTTGTGGTGCTAATATTAGTGATAAGGGATTTCTGGGTTCTTGGATTTGGAGGTCACAAACCTTGCCAAAAATCTAGTTGTTTCTTTGGAAGTGCTATCACAATAGCATACCAGTCAAGAATGTACTAGCCCAGAGAGGCATTCAGATACCACCCTTTTGTGATTTGTGCCATGACAAGCTAGAAACCATTGGCCACGTTCTAAGGGACTGCACAGCAGCTCAAGTGTTTTGGACTGAGTCTAACTGGCCTGATGAAATGAGCCACACTGCAGGAATGGAAGTTATGGACTGGATTAGAGTGAATGTCCAATGTAATGTCCTCGCAAAAGGAAAAAGCTACCCCTGGGCACTGTTCTTTCTGTTTGGCATTTGGCAACTATGGCTTACCAGGAATAAAAGGTTATTTCAAACCTCTCACACCTCTTGGGACTTATTCAAAATTGTGGAAGCACAGGTTTATGAGTTTTGGTTTTGTGTCCTGGATCATGGAAGCTCTCGATCAACGTCAACCATTGCTGTTAGGTGGGTGAAACCGCCTGTGAGTTGGGCAAAATTGAATACGGATGGAGTGGTACAGGGGACGTTGGGTCTAGCTGGTTGTGGTGGGTTGATACGTGACTGGCAGGGTAACTAGATTTCGGGTTTTGCCAGAGCAGTCGGACTTACTTCAAGTCTTGCTGCAGAACTCTGGGCAGTTCGTGATGGATTATACCAGTGCTATGCATTATCGCTTGAGGCAGTTCAAGTGGAGATCGACGCATCAGTTGTGATTTCTCTGTTATCTCAAATCTCCCATACTAACGGGGAGTTTTCTTCCCTTGTTGATGACTGCAGGAGCCTAATGAAGAACATCCCCCAGGTCCGGCTGCTTCACTGCTATAAAGAGGCGAACCGGTGTGCGGATGCTCTTGCGAAGTTTGGAACAAACCTGGAGGAAGACTTTACTGTGTTTGAGTCTCCCCCTCCTTTTATTGTTAATTAGGCCTCGTCAATGGGCCGGGCCGGGCCAGCCCGACCCGTTTTTACTTGGCCCATGGGTCTAATGGGCTGGGCTTAACGGGCTGTTGACTAGTCAATGGGCTGGGTCGGGCCGGGCTGGATGGAAAAATCCTAGCCCATGGCCCTACCCATGGGCAATGCCCATTTGGGCTTTAGCGGGCTGGGCCAGTGAGGTGGGTTTAATGGGCTACTCATGGGCATTTTTAACAGGTCTTCAATGGGGTTATAAAAATTTAACCAAAAAAATTATAATTATATATTATTACAAACTATCAAATTGAACAATTAAATCTACTAAAAAGATTCTATTAAAAAAAATACTAAGACATACCTCTTAAAAAGGTACTAAAAAAAGATTAATTAACTTTTATTGATAAGAATAAATAAGTACATTGAATTAAATATCAACTTTTAAAGGAAATATTTGAAGAATAAAATATCAATTCTTAAAGGAAATATATGAAGAATCAAATATCAACTCATTAAGGAAAGAATTTCTTCCAACCAACGGTAAGCTTTTTTTTTCTTTTCTTTTTTTAAGGAATTTCTTCTATAATTGTAACTTGTAAGGAAAGAATTGGAATTTATCAAAGGAAAGAATGACTTTCTTTCCAGAGGCACAGAGGTAGGGCAACAATCATCTTAGTAACTTTGTTTTAAAAATCAAAGCTACTAGACTAATACCAAAATATATATTTATTATGCATATTGTATCACAATCATTCCAAGTATTTAGTGGTTAGGTGTGTGGTCTTAAAGTTTTTATAATGTCTAAAGTTCAATCCCTCACCCACCCAACCCCCAAATTATTTTGTTATAAATTTTGGGCAATGAGTCAGGCTAACGGGTCGGGCTACTGGGCTGGGCTTGGGTTCCCATAACCAATCTAATGTAAAATATTCTATATACAACAAAATATTAGAATACCTACCACCTCAACCCCCTCATTATCCTAGTTTGAAATACATGATCTATAGTTCTATTTTATACTATAACTCCGACAATACGTTTCCTACCCCTCATAATTCTAGTTTGAAAATAAACATGATCTATAGTTGATGAATACTATGCCCACGACAATACATTACCCACCACACATATCCAGCACCTAATAGATTCTCAATGCTTTCTCAAAAAATAAAATAGATTCTCAATAAATGAGAAAATGTTTTCGAAAGAGTGTTCCCATTAACCAATAAGACTGGCACCAATCATATATGAATAAATAAACAATATAAATAACACTTAACATAATTATACTTTATTATGCTTCTCAAAAAAAAAATTATACTCTATTATGGGAGCTTTAAATAAATTTTTTTAAAATATTAAATATTTTTAACACACACAGAGAAAAAGAATAAGGTATTAAAAAAATTAACAATAGTATATATTCAAAATAACCGAATATATAAAATAAGTATGTTTGATCTTTTGTTCACGTTTTCCAACTTTGGCACATATAATTTTTTGAAAGCCTCTACCGTGTGTGTTCATTTTTTTAAGGCTGGTCTTGATAAACTCTTAGTTGTATCAGCAGTTCACAAACGTGTAAAACTCAAATTAAGATGAATGAAAAATTATAATTATTTTTTTTATTTATTAATAATCATTCATTGCATTAATAGTATAGTTTATAAAATAATTTATGCCTTTAAAATTTTTCTATTTATATATTTTTGTTGTAACCCATTAAAGAAGAAAAGTAAACATCATACGCATGCCGGGTACACTTTCACTTATTTTGGGTTAAGAACTTTTTTGGTTGTCTACAGTGTCCATACATTCATTCAAGTGTGGACTGTGGATGGAGGGACCTGTCAATGTCATAAAATATATGCGGATCTCAGAGATTGTGGGCTCATCAAAGCATGGTTTTAAAAACCAAAAAGAATTCCAACCGTGACAAAGAATTATAAAAGAGGCTGATTATTGGTTTTTTGTCCGATCGAGATCAAATCAATGATTGAACCAATCATATCATAATTAATAATTTTATAATTAAAAAATAATAAATAAATTATAACAAAGGAGATGAAAGAATCAGTCCGGTTTTTAAAACCATGCGTCAAAGACTGAATATTGATTGATATGGCAGAGTGAATATTGATTAACAGAAGCAATTAAGCAAAAGAAAAGAAAAGAGTGAATATTGATTGAAATGGCAAAGAGGAAAGTTCTTGTTGTGGGGGGTACTGGGTACATCGGGAAGAGAATTGTGAAGGCAAGCCTAGCACAGGAGGATCATATAACCACCTATGTTCTTCAGCGCCGAGAGATGGGTTCTGACATTGATAAGGTCCAATTGCTATTTTCTTTTAAGAAGCAAGGTGCCCGCCTTATTGAAGCCTCATTTTCCGATCACAACAGCCTCGTAGATGCTGTGAAACAAGTTGATGTTGTCATTTGCACCATGTCTGGGAGTCATTCTGGCTCTCACGAATCTTTGTTGCAGCTCAAGCTTGTTGAGGCCATCAAAGAAGCTGGAAACATTAAGGTTAATTATTAACTTTATATCTTCTTTTTATTTTATTTCTTTTATCTTTTTAGTAAATATATAAAATATAATTTCAATCAATGAAGTCCATTTCATTCCATGTTTAACTAACTATATGTCTACGATAGTTTCTCAACAAAAAAAAAAAACTATATGTCTACGATAATTAACTACGTACTTAGTATCACATTTAAAAATAAGCAACTATATTATTGTAGTTTCATTACCAATTTTTTTTTTCATTACCAATTGATTGCGTTGATCTCATATATTCATGATAATTTGATAAAATACTTTGCGAATAATTTCAATTAATGCTAAAGCCAGACCTATATATTGTGAACAAATTTAAATGTTCATGTTCCACAATAGAGAACATTTTATCTGTTTTTTAGATCCGTCTTATTCCGCTGCCAATAAAAACAAAAGAAATGCATAAAAGAAAAGAAATAATAAAAAGGCCTTGTTAACTGCTGCTTTTACACATTGATTAATAAATTATTTTAAGGAACTTTTAATACTATTTGGATAAATTACAACTTACCTATTTGTGATTTGACTAAAATTTAAGTTGTCTACCTATAATTTAAAAGTTGATACTTTACTCACCTGAGGCTCACTCCGTTAGACTTCCGTAACCTACCTCTATATTTTCACCATTAAAAACACAAAAAACATAACAAAAGGATAAAAATCAAGATCTAAAAGCATATTTCTTAAGATGGTGAAATTTTGGATTCAGAGCATTCTTCTTCTTCATAAGAACATTTTCAAGCTTATCAATCCAAACAAAACTGTCAAGGGGATAGAAAAGATTGAGAAAGAAATTTGTGGTGTGTTTGATTTGGTTTTAATTTTTGATTGCAGTGACTGTGGGTTTATTTTCAAAATTTATGGGTTTAATTTTTGGTTTATGTTCAAGATTTATGGGTTTAGTTTTTGGTTTAGGTTTATGTTCAAAAATTATGGGTTTAGCTTTTAGTTTCTAAATAAATTGGTATGGGTGGGAGAAAGATTGGCAAGTCTTCTAGGCTGTAAGATATGATCCATTTCTGCCAAATTAATTTTGTGGATATGGCTTGGATCTTTATCTTCGCAATTTCGAAATTGGTGATTGAATAGATGTGGATGTTGAGGTTCGAAAAAATTGTATTTGTCAAGAGGGGTGCATGATTCCTCCTTTAAGCAACCTACTTTTCTTCTATCTTTGATATGCTGATCCATGTGGCTCATATGTAAGATAAATTGAATTGCAACTTCTTTATGTTAATCATGTTTTGTTCCTTTCTATGTATCATGTCATAAAGTTAAATTTAGGACCCAAAAAAAAGGCTAAACCCAGAATTTTTGAGCATAAACCCAAACCAAAAATTAAACCCCATAAATTTTGAACATAAACCCATAGTCACTACAACCAAAAATTAAAACCAAATCAAATGCACCACAAATTTCTTTCTTAATCTTTTCTATCCCCTTGATAGTTTTGTTTGGATTGATAGGCTTGAGAATGTTCTTATGAAGAGAAAGAGTGTTCTTAAGCCAAAATTTCACCATTTTAAGAAATATGCTCTTAGATCTTGATTTTTGTGTTTTTAATGTTGAAAGTATAAAGGTGGGTTACAGAAACTTAACAGAGTGAACCTCAGGTGGGCAAAGTGCCAACTTTTAAACCACAGGTAGGCAATTTAAATTTCAGCCAAACCACAGGTGGGTAAGTTGTAATTTGCCCATACTATTTTTAGGGGTATCCACGGGTAGGGTCGGTCAGGTTTGTACCCAACCCGCAACTAACCCGCTTACATTGGGTGGACAGTTGAATGACCCACCGCCAACTGCGGACAACCTCTGATCAAGTCGGACCGGTCTCCAGTGGATAACGATCAGGTTGGTCGAGCTTGAAACTAACTTACAACCACCGAATTTCACTGGATCCTTGCCGGATCTGTGTTACGAGCACTGGATTGAAGCAAAAACCACCACATTAAGCCCAAATTTGTGCAAAAACTTCATCTCATTGTCAGATCTAAGCAAAAATTGAAGCAAAAACCACCACATCAAGCCTAGATTTGAGCGAAAAATTTGTCTCATCGCCAAATCTAAGTAAAAATTGAACAAAAACAACCACATGAAGCCTAGATTTGAGCAAAAACTTCATCTCATCACTGGATCTAAGCAGAAAAAGCTAGATCTTAGTCGGATCTAACCAAAAACTACCAAACCTTCACCAGAATATCGTTGGATCTGAACGGATCTAGGTAAATCCGGCCTTCTTTCATGGGTTTCATCGGTCGGATCGGGTTCATTGGTTTTGGAGAAGAAAACTCGCCATCCGACCCGCCTAAGTCCCTATTTGGTGGCGGAGAACTGCTGCCATAGTTGTCAAAACATAAATCGTATCGTGAATCGATTTTTAATTTTTCTGTATCGTGTATCGTATCGTATCGTGTATCGTAAGATACACAAACACTTAATAAAATTTATAAAAAAAATTATAAATATACATATATAAAGGGTATATTCATTAAATATTTTGAATATATTCAACTAATGACTAATTTATTCATCACTTATGTAATAATATTTAACAAACTAACTAAATAAATCAAACTAGCATGTGTTTATAACATATGCATTCAAACTTCCTAAATTCAAAAGTGATAATATATTACAAATGACCCAAAAATAATAATTTATTTTCATCATATTCGTCATATTGCCTAATCAACCCCATCTAAGTCAATGCTATCATCATGTTTATAATTTTGCAAACTTATTTCTTCATTAAAATTTTCTTCATCGTCATTTGTCATTAACATTTACAATCTCTTCTTATTCTTTTTATTTTAATAATATTTTTACAAAAAAAAAAATTGGCATTCTAGTTTCTTGGACTTATAAAAAAAATGATAAAAATAAAATATTTATATTGTCAATTAATATTTAATTTGTAGTATATAAAATAAATTTGCAAATATTAAAGTGAAGGGTAAGTATATACTATGTAGTCTAAGTATAGGAGAGAACAAAAAAAATTTATGAATATGTTATTTTAGTAGGGTAAACTAAGTAAACTAATAATTTTTTGTTAAAAACAAGTCTAACAACTTGTTAGATTCAAATAAAAGTACAAATTTTAACAAAAAATCTCATTTTAAAGCATTTGTCCATGTATCGTACGATACGTACGATTTTACGATATGATACGATTTATACGATATGCACACTGTATCGTACAATTCATGAGTACTTACGATATGCCGATACGATACAGAATTTTTTACACACGATACGATACGTATCGTATGATACGTATCGCGTATCGTACGATACTGACAACTATGCCTGCTGCCAATCGTCATTGGCATTAGGTCGGCTGGTTTTCGAGTTGGCCCCGACAATTTGGACAGGTGGGTCGGTCCCACCTATTTTGTTTGACATAGTATCACTGTCTTTTATTATATTCCCTTTCTCTCATATCCTCAATTACTTCATTAACCTCTTCAAAATTAGGGTTTTGATTCTCTCAAATTCACTTTTTCGCATCCACTCTTATATTTTAAATACAGACATTATCTCATTTGTGGGTATAGTGTAAAATTTGGACTAATACCAGGTAATAGTAAAACTTTTCAAACAAGTCCATTTTGCCCCATAAACACAAATAACACATAACACTGTTTGAAAGCTTTTTGTTCCTGCAAGTCTTCTGCTTCCTTTCGATAGCTTGTCTTGATTGCATAATTCAAAATGACTGTACGATATAGCAATTATATGCACAAGAGTGTGTTTGGATAACTAATGATAGATAAATAGCAACCAAAGATGAAGAAGCATGTAGGAACTAGAGAATTTTCAAACGGCATTAAAAATTGGAGATTTTTGAAAATTTTGTTAGTACCTAGTAGTAATCCAATTCTTAGGGATAATTTTTGCATTTAACCCAGATTAATAATTATAACCTTGCAATTTATTCAAAGAATTTCAATGATTTACCTAATCCTAACGTACATTGAAGGACTAGCTATGATAGATATTCTACTTATTAGCTAGGAAATTTTTTTTGTGTGTAGTTAATTACCAAACTAAATAAAATTTCTGAAGTTGAACTCAAAAAGAGGAAAAAAAAAAAAAACCTATCTATCTAACTAACTATCTATCTATATCTATATATATATATATATATATATATATATTTCAAGAACGTTTCCCAGCATTAGAGTTTGATGATTAGTGTGGGTTTATCTGGATTATCTTGTTTAGAAGTTTTTTTTTTTTTTTTTTTAAATTTAAATGTTAATAAATTTAAGTCATTTATTTACTTCTTCTTCTTTTCTTATCTAACAACAAATAAGTTGGTCAATGCACACACACACTAAATGATATAGAGAAAATCTGTGAACAGAACTTTACTTAACCATGTTGCATACCTAAAAGGCAATGTTACTTGAGGAGGATGTGATATGCTAACATCTTGTCATATTTTTTGTATAAAAAAAAATTGTAGCGTTTCATACCATCGGAATTTGGTACGGACCCTTCACGGATGGGACATGCTCTTGAGCCTGGAAGAGTGACATTTGATGATAAAATGGTAGTGAGAAGAGCAATAGAGGATGCTAAAATCCCCTTCACTTATGTAACTGCTAACTGTTTTGCTGGTTACTTTGCTGCCAACCTTTCTCAAATGGAAACACTCTTGCCTCCTAAGGAAAAAGTTACCATCTATGGTGATGGCAACGTCAAAGGTACCCACCCCCAGTAGACAAGGATTATATGTTTTGCTTTGCACAAGACTTGGCCTGGGCTCGTGATTTTTTTTTATCTTTATTATTATTAAAATGTCATATATGTTTCATTGTTTTGGAATATTTGCTGCAGTGATTTACGTGGATGAAGACGACGTTGCTTTATACACAATTAAAACAATAGATGATCCTCGAACATTGAACAAAACACTGCACATTCGGCCTCCAGAGAACATTCTCTCCCAAAGAGAACTAGTTGAGAAGTGGGAGAAACTTCTTGGGAAGGAACTAGAAAAGATTAGCATTTCACAAGAAGATTTTCTCGCCTCCATGAAAGGTAAAAGTTAAAGGAGAGCTACTGTTAGAAATTATGGTTAAGTGAATAAATTCAACATTTCTTAACGGTTAATATTTTGAAACAATAGGTAATTTATTATAGTATTAAAGCAGGAGATATTCCTAAGTTTGATCTATGTTTGCACTCTACCTCCTATTTGAAATATTAAAAATTTTACGTGTTTAGACTCACTTATTAATGAAGAGTTTGGGTCTCTATTGTTAGAATTACAATTAAGTAATTGAATTCACAAGTTCCTAACAATTTAAACTTTTTAAATAATTGGTAATTTATAGGCAATACCAAGAATCTGCTCAACTCTTATGCTTTTTACATGTCCAAGACTACACATATGATAATTAATTTTATTATTTTCCTTCTGTTCTGAACGCAGGACTGGACGGTTTTGGCCAGACAGTAGTTGGGCATCTCTATCACTTTTTCTATGAAGGTTGTTTGACAAACTTTCAAATAGGAGAAGAGGGTGAAGAAGCTTCAGAGCTATATCCAGATGTGAAATACATACGCATGGATGAATACCTAAAGCTCTATCTATAGCTTTGAGGTACTTCACGAGTTAACCAATTGGGCTTCCAAGGTTAATTGTGAGGGTGTGAGTGTGTTGTATAAACATGGCCTTCCGAACTCAGTGAAGATCTCCGTGAGTGCTGAGTCGCAGCTTTTCTAATTACAGGGTTGCTATAGTATGTGTTTTTTTGTTGGTTGGAAAATTATTAGATACTCTCAGAGTACAATAATGTGATTCTTACATTCATAATAGACCCTACTATAAATTTAATTTGTGAAAACTACCATAAATGTAAAAGGTCAAAACATCACCTCATCGTAGTTTGGAAAGGTTCAATAATTACTCATGTTTGTTATGGTGGTTGTATTTCTCATTTCCTTGTTATTTTCTACTTTGATCTGTATTTTGATGAATAATTCTAGAAATAGTCAATCACACACTCAATTTTACAACTCATTGCCTTGTGCGATTATGAGTAGTAGATATTTTCTACCTTGTGCAACCTATCACATTACGTTACTCACTCACAATTGCACAAGTCAATAAATTGTAAAATTGGGCATGAGAATGGTTGTATCTATAGGCATACTATGTTTGCACCATTTTCTCCGTTTTGGTTGTTACAACTTACAATAAACGGTTATATTTATATCAGTCATTATCATATGTATATTTTAGTAATTACATATGAGATGAGTATGTTAGCATAATTTTTAAACTAAATTGTAAATTACATCCCTAAAATTAGGTAAGTTTGTTTCCCCCCCCCCCCCCAAGTTCTAAAATTTTGATTCATTTTTCTAACATTAACTATCGTTTTGTTTTCATACATGATTATCATAGGTATATTTTACTAATTACATGTGGCATGTGGATGTTAGCATAAATTTTAGACTACACTATTAGAACTACATGACTACGTCTTCTGTTTCTATAATTCCCACTACTGTCTCCTCCTTTTATCTCCTACTCCTTTTCTTCTTGTTCAGCTTCTTCTCCTTGTCAAATGTTTTCTATTAAAATTTCGAGCTTTAGCTCCCAAAGAACAAAACTAAAATAAATAAATAAATAAAGTGAGGCAATTCTCATTCTTGAGATAAGAGATATCAAACCCAAAACTACTTGATTTAAATACACAAAACCAACCTGACTAAAATACATAATAAATCTAACTAAATCAATCCATTTTTCATAAAAATAAGAATAAATGAAGGCTTAAATTAGCAATCAGTAGAGAGAGAAAAAACAAAACTTATCGGTGGGGTTTGGTGGCCGATAGCCTGAGGTGGTTGTCAGAGTGTGATAAAAGAAGGCTTTAGCAATCGGTAGAGTGGGCAACAAGTGATGGCTAGCGCATAGCAGACCTGCCTCTCTCTCTCTCTCTCTCTCTCTCTCTCTCTCTCTCTCTCTCATGCATAGTTCAAACAATAAGGGTCCGTTTGGATACAGCTGAAAACTGAAACTGAAAACTGAAAAATACTATAGCAAAATAATTTTTAAATGTGTGAATAGTACCGTGGGACCCATTTTTAATGAAAAAGTTGCTGAAAAGTAAAATTTGTGGGTCTGTGAACAGTATACGATGTATACTGATTGGCTGAAAAAGGGAGAAAAGTCAAACTTTGCAGCTGTAAGGACTCAATTTGTAACGACCCCAAATTGGTTTATTAGGTTCAAACGCTAAAGGTCCAAACAATAAATTTATAGAAAGTTGGCTGAAAGGCTAGGCCTTGGTCACCAGACGGTGATTAGTCATGGTGTTCATGGTAAAACCGCACTTTGCCCAAGAAGATTTTCTCCTCGGCACGGCCTAGGAGACTCTAGTTCTTGACCCTCGTCCGATGAGCTTAATGTTCTTACTATTCCTTTCACTTTTGGTTCTCATTGTTCCAGCCCCCCTCCCTCTGGCGCATGAATTCTTACATTATATAGCCCCTCTCAGTTTATCCTGACCTTCCATCTGTTGAGCAGGCAGGTAATTACTCAAGTGCCTGTTCCATCAGCCGCCTCCCCTCACTTTCTGTTAGTTGCAATAACTGAAATCACACTGTTCAGGGGTCTTTTCCCATCAATGTGGCTAGGACGCTTGTTAGCGCATTCAATGCGGAGGTGACGTTTTTTCCTTGAACCACTCCCACACTGTACCCCTATGCGAGTCTCATTCTACTCACCTTTTCTTTTGGGAGCGCTTTTTGGAGGCTGCCTTTGATGACGTGTCGTTCTTTCCTTTTGGGCCTTAGGATGTCGAAGACAGAGTCATCCTCGACTGCATCTCTAGGCCATTTGGACTTTCGCTACCTGTCCTCGGCAACTACTCTCCTCAACGTGGGCCTTAGGCCCTAATGGAAAGTGAGCCGGGACCACAAATTCTCTGGCCCCACAACGGCTATTGTTCATTAAATAGTGCATAAACAGTAGCCGCAAGTCTCACAAGTCACAAATGCGTGAAAAAAAAAAAAAAAAAAAAGGGAAAAACGCAGACGCAGGCGTGGGTTTTCAGCCCAATCCAAACATAACCTAATTCTAATAGTTAACAGTATTAGACCAATTTTAATTGTAGGAGTTTTTTTTTTTTTTTTTTTTTTTGAGGTAACTTTTAACTGTAGGGTTTAATTTGTTACATTTTAAAACTTTTTTTTTCAAACTCCTTTTAAAACTATAAAGTTTAATTTGGACTACCAAAAACTATAGGGTTTAAAGTGAAATTTAAACTATTTTATTTTATTTGTTTATGCAATTTTTGGATTTTAAAATAATCATTTTAATTTTTTTTTTTTAAAAAAAGCTCTTCTAAGCAATTTAATTGATGTGGCACAATTAATTACATGACATTGCATGTTTTCATTGGACCAACAGTCATATGTGGCATGTAATATCCATCTCATTAATGAATATAAATGGATGTGAGCAAATCCAAACAAAACCTAACATTTTGGAAACAAATTAAAATTTTGGAATTTTAAAGGGCAAATCACTCCAAACTTTAGGGGGTGATTTGTAATTTAGTCTTATACATTGCATCCACCATCTTCTTCAATAGCCATTAAATGAGCCTTAGTAGCTTGACATTGTCACGGTTATGTCCATAATAAATAAATACATATACATAAACCTACCGTATATGAAGAGAAAATAAGAAAATTACAATAAAATATAACTTTTAACAAACTATAATCACTCTGTAAGATGTTTTTAATTGGATGCAATTAAATATACGTCCTTGTTATTCATTGTTTGCTTAAGGTTACCACCTCAATTATGGAATAAATCTTGTAATACCCAACAAGTGTAGGCTATAGAATAGGAAAAGCAAAAATTCAAGATGGATAGAAATCTCAGATTATTGAAGTGTAGTAAATGAAAGACATTCGAAAGAAAATATGAAATAGGTATTCCCTGAAAGTTATATATTATACATATAATTAAGTAAATGTTTGGTTGAGCTTATTTTCATCCTTAAAAAAAACATACATCTTTTAAAAGTATCAAATTTATCAAACTACAATTGTATTGTTACATAATAAACAGATGAAAATAAGCTCATCCAAACACACTTCTGTTCTTCTTTTTTTTCTTTTTTGAGAGAATAATTATTTAACTTGATGCAAACAAATATAAGCAGGTACTAAAAGGTGAATTGTGTGTCAAAAGTGTAAAGACAATATATATCCAATTTTATCTCCTATAGGAAAGCATCTTGGTTTCCAACTCAGCTCCATTTGCTGCAAAAAAATCGTAACTACCTTTGGTATTCAAGTCAAACTGTATCAAACCCCCTTCAATCTTGAGCTTAACATCTTCATTTTCTTCTCTGCCTCCCTCTTGGTAAATTTGGATTGCTGAACTATTGGCCTTTTTGAAAATATCATTCATCTCTATCATGTTTTCTTTCCTCTCTCCTTCATTCATATTCTCCATGAGATTCGATAGAGCCAAATTGAAGTCCGTTAATTGGGATCTGGCCGCTTCAAGGCTTCCTGGGCCATTGATATCTAGGGAGAGACTCTTTTGGGCTTTCTCTAATATAGCCTGCAAGTACTTCCCTTGGGCCTCTATCCTCATCTGCAGTTTCTTTTGTACCTATTGGCAATGATGGGTCGTTTAACAATATGAAATCATAGATTTCGTTCATGAAGTAGCAAAACTTGTGATAATTAAGCAATTGTCACAAGTGATTAATCAAAATGTTACAGCAAAAGTATCCACAGTAGATATACCTCAAGCTGATCTTGTAATCTTTTCTGAACTTCAAGTTGACACTTAAGTGCTTCCTCAATTGGGATTTCTCTGTTATGTTCACAGAATTACTTAGTATCAAGTTTGTGAAAATTTTATGTAATGTATTATAAACCTGGTTTAAAACACTATTATTATTATTTTCATATGTGTTCTAATAAGTATTACAGTTTACTCCAAAAAAAAAAAGGTTTGTGAAAATTTGCAAAATGAAAGAAATTCACAAGATGAATCTAAAATGATACTAGTTCTAGAAATGAGTAGTGGAAACTAAGAAGCAGGATAAATTTTTGCTTCAAATTATGATATCAATAACTCTAATGATAAGCACAAAAGGAAGACAGAAAGTCACCAATTAATTAACTGGGCAAGTATTACAGTTTTTCCTATTTAACTTAAGTGAATGATGTCACGAGTCTTATAACTGAATTGGTACCTCCCCATAAATAAAGTATTTGGGAGTTTAGGGAAGAAAGGGTTCGAACTACAGGGTTAGTAGTATGTTGTAATTATCTCTAAAAAAAACTTAAGTGTAGGAAAGTTGCAATGTCCCCATTTTGGTTTAAAACATACACCCAATGTCCTAAATTGTTAATTCTCTAATCCATTCTATCATGTCTCAAAATAAAGTCATCTTTGAAATTTATCAATAAATAAATTTCCTAACATACCTCTTACTTTATTGAAAAAATCAATACCTCTCTCTCACTAAAATTTAAATTATGGGATAATTTTGGAAAGTTGTACCTTTTTATATAAAAGACAATGCATAAAATAATGTTTTCTTAAAAGTTGAATTTTAAAAATACGCCTAATAAAATGGGATGGAGGGAATAGAAAATTAGCAATGTCTCCCCTTATCTTTCTGTAATGACCATTTTACCTCATTCATTAGTATTTTCAGTCAAATTAATGGAAAACTTCATTTTATTTTATTTTAATAAAAAGTGTCTAGACCCACACGTTAATGATCTTAATAATGTCTAATATTAAAAACATGACATGCACAATTTGAATGGACTTGTGTATGTGATCATTATGCAAGTGATGTATTTGTTATTGAAGGGTATTAATGTCATTAATATGTGGGCAAGGCACATTTAAAAAAATGAATAATGCTAGAGGTACAAACTATTTTACAAAATAATTTACAAACTGTTGATGTGGTGAATGATTATTGGTATATGAAAAAGTGATATTAATGGTGGGTTTAGATGAAAACCAATAAGAGGTTGGCTACATCAACATTTTGTAAAAATTTTGTAAAACAGTTTGTACATGTAGGGTCTATTTAGATACTGCTTATTGCTGAAAACTGAAAATTGAAAACACTGTAGTAAAATAATTTTTAAATGTGTGAATAGTGTCATAGAACTCATTTTTAATGAAAATTTTGCTAAAAAAAGAGATTTGTAGGTCTCATGAATAGTGCATGGGACCCACACACAAAACGCTGGATCAAACTTAGTATTACCCTTAAAAATAACTTGAATTTTCTATTAATTTGATAGAAGTACTAATGAAAAGGGTACAATGTCACTACGAATAAATGAAGAGAGAATATTGTAGTAATATTTTATACTAAACGTGGTCATTACAACTATCCTATTTAAGGGAAGCAATTTGCAATTTACTAGAATTATTTTTGACAAGTTTTTTATATGAAAAGTCTTATATACATTGAGAGTTTAAATTTATTTGTGAATTCTCAAAGTTTAAATTCAGATAACTTTGTTCCAAGATCACTAATAGAATTAGGAAAAAATCAAATACATTTCAGTTGTGATTGAAGGAACACAAAAAGTGGAATAAATGATTTCTATTAAGCAAAATTAGTCGCTTGAACCCTCCCATGGAGAGGAAACCCAAGTTGGCCAAAATACTTACCATTGCCCGCTAAATCCAACCCACCCCTGAAGAGAAAACCCCAAAATACTTGCACTGGACCGCAAACCACACATATTGGGTAAGTGAGGGTGTGGTGTGGGATTTGTCTGCTACCCTAACCAATCACAATCAGCCTGCACTATTCCAATTTGTCACTGTTCCATTTTTTGTTAATTGAAAAATTAATACCTTTACCTTCTTTTGCTCTGTTTCTACTTGCTCATGCCCTACGACGGCTTGAAGGTACTGGATGTTTTGATTGTTTTACTTACATGCAAAAAGGTCAAATCTATGTTCTCACTGTTCTTTAGAAATTCCTTGGATTGAGAATGGGGGGGGGGGGGGGGGGGGGGGTGTGGGTGTGTCAAAGAAACTCTACCTTTGATAAAGTCTTATGGATCAAGATCATGAAACCTCTGTGTGTTATGACCATTTTTTTTTTTAATTGAGAAAGCAACAAAATCGACAAATGTAATTAATTGTTTCTCATACCCTTGTTCATTATCATCTCTGGAAGAATTGGTACTAGTCCCAGGAGAATTACTGAAATGTACATATGTGCCCCCTAAAATTTAGAAAGGGTAATGTGTTAGTACGAAGAATTCTGAAGCTGTAAACAAAAATAAAGAAAATGAAAACATGAAAAGTTCCAATAAAAAAGTACCAAGCATTAAAAGCAAAAATAAAAATCATTTATGTTCTATGAAGATAGAATTATTGGCTAAAAGTTTTATTGCCTATGAAAGCATTGGAAGAATTCGTGTGAAATATTTATGGACTCACCATTGCCCGCTTTGTTTTGTTCTACAGTATTTTGACTACGTGCTTGCTGTCCAAGTCTGTACTTCTGCATATTGATTTACATCCTAATGTTACATTCGTGTTCCACAAATCAAAATGCAAATGAAAAGAAAATTAGGAGAGAAGAAAATTTTATAATCACCTGCAAATGGCTCTTCAGATGGTACAATGTCAAGCCCTTCAAGCCCATCAGCCTCAATACAGACTTGGGAGTTGCTTCTGAAAATAAAATATAAAAATTAAAAATTAAAAAAAAAAATGCTCTCTAAATTATCGAGCAATATAGAAAGTGCTAAAACCTCATTTTGGCACAGTGAAATGAGACTATACAATCGATTTTCTAACAGAAAGTGCAAATGTAAATTGCTGGTTTTTGATGAGTTAACTGCATGAGAATTGGATTGGTTAATTCACTTCTAAGTTGTGAAAGGTTGTGAACTTGTAAGCAGCAATAATATGAGTAATTATTCAGTACTACAACAAAATGACACTTCATTTTCTCACATAATAGTAGATTTCATTAATGAAATTTATGATGAAATTTATGGTAGGATCCCATTTGTGTGTGATGAAAGAGTATCATGTTATTGTAAAACTAGTACCTAATGATTATTCAAAGAAAGTACCCAACAAGTTGGATGTTGGAGACAACAATTGGTTCTTTCTCATAACTCAATTCAAGTAAATAACAATTACGTCTCACTACATGATTTTTCCCAAAAATAAAAACTACTTGTTACATCTTGCTCATTCCCTATAATTCAATTTATAATGTAAGTCAACTAATTATTTATTGGGTGAAATTTGTGTCCAGTGCCTTTTTACATTAGATACGACATGATTCAGACATGTGTCCATTGCAAAAAGAAGCATCGGACACAAGCTATATATTTATTTATTAAGCTTTAAAAAAAAAAAAAAAAAATCATCCCAGCACAATGTTCAAAATAAGTAAGATTCTCCATTGAAACATATTTCGATGAATTGGAGGAAATGGACTAGAGTAGAGAAGTTGATAATTTTTGTCAAACATAACAAAATCAATGGCATCTCAAACTATAGCTATAATTTAGAAGATCAATATGTTCCTATGGTCTGCTTAACCAATTACCACTGCTCAAAATTGAAGAACATTAAACATAAATAAATATAAAGGAAGAAGAAAAGAGTTGAGTGGTAAAATAACATACTGTCAGGGCCACCAAGTTTAGTGACAGCATCAACAAATCGTTCGTGCAGATCAGGCGTCCACCTTAACCTGGGCTTCGGGTCTCTTGTCATCATCACAGCGTTCTCATATGGATAGCTCCCTACTGCTCTACCAACACCACCACCACTGTAATTCCTCTCCATCAGATTCAAATATATCACCCTAGCTAACTCACTCAACCCCTTTCCTTTAGGAAAACGAATTCCAGCTTAATTTTGCCTGTTTTTTCTTCTATCAGATCGGTACCATTGACTTGATGATCTCACGCAGCTGGCAGCTACCGGAAAATAAAGAGACTATGTATGTGTGCACAAACCTTGCTATTATGGTATATGTCTTGGTCTACGTAACAAATCAAACTGAATGGTATTTGGAAATGTTAATGATGTTACCAACGTTGTGCTTTGCAAATATTAAGAAATAATGGAGACCCATCAAAAGCTGAAACAGAGATCGATCGATGTCTGTGTAAGAAGCAAAAGGAGGAGTTGGCTTTGTTTCAAAGTCCTATTTATTTTAGTCACAAATTATTTATATATATATATATATATATTATAATTTAATTTGACGAACATGTAGAGTAAAGGTCGGCGGCGAATCTCAAGCAACAGGACACCATTCACATATAGATATAGATATCTATAGAATATATCGAATAACTTTATAATTATAATGTGCTGCTATAGCATAGCATAGCATGCTCCAATGGATCTTATCCACTCCACCTTGGACCGTTGGATCTATCTTACGATTCTATGACAAAATCCTACTCCCATTCCTAATGCTAGTCAGCTAGTTGGAGTGTGGGACCAAATTTCATAGGAAAATCCCTAAGATTCCCTAAATTTTACTCTATTATATTTATAATTTGAATTTTGATGTAACTATAAATATGATCCGTAAATTCGATCAATTTTTTGTGAGTTATATTATATATTTAGTTAAATGGGTATTTGTTTATCTATTTTTATTACTGTCTAATAGAGTAGAACCTGTTTGATTACTCGTAAACAAGTGTAATTGAGCACATATTAATATATTTTCATTTTTAATAGAGTTACAAATATTCTTCTCAATTATATATATATGATGATAGGTTAATTAACGTACAATAAAAGTGATGCCATTGATTTTCTCATGTAAAAATGATATTGAACTATCCACAATGTCTTATTAGAAAAGTGTGAAATAGTTGGGAAATTTATTATATTTATAGGATGAATAATGCTAGGACACATTATTTTCCACCCTAAAACCCACACCTTGTTATGTGTCAACTCATGATTGGTGCATAAGTTGATACGACATGCTCAAATACTTATGATGACCTAAGTGAAAGGGCTAAAATCCAATTATGAATTAACACATAAATAGGGCATGGATTTAGGAAGTAAAAATGAGTACGTATGTTGTAGAATTGTGGGACCAAAAAGAGTAAATCTAGAGACGCACACCTAAATTCACAACATATTTAATTGTTATTAGGAATGGCAATTTGGCCCCACCCAGCCCCTCCTCTCCCTGCTTCGACTAACGTAGGTTTTCCCTACCCCACCACCTATTAACACATAAATAGGGCATGGATTTAGGAAGTAAAAATGAGTACGTACGTTGTAGAATTGTTGGACCAAAAAGAGCAAATCTAGAGACACACACCTAAATTCACAACATATTTACTTGTTATTAGGGATGGCAATTTGGCCCCACCCAACCCCTCCCCTCCTTGCTTCGACTCACATATGTTTTCCCCGTCCCACAAAGGTGGTGGGGTAGGGATGGGGTAAGATTTTAACCTTACACCACCACAAGGCAGGGCAGGGCAAGAATAAATTTAGACTTTTTAGACCTAAGCTGCCCCACTCCGCATTGATAAGGGTTAAATTGTAAATTTTTCATACCCTAAAACTCTATTATGTAAACAAACATATCATCAGCTTATTTTATTCTACCCAACAAGACTTTTTGCCTCTCTTTTTTCTCTAGCAAGGTTGGAAATAAAGTACAAATTTTAACATATTTTTTTGTCTTTATTATAAAGAAATTTATATACTATTGAATCACTGATTTTGTATTATGAGATTTTTGTTTTTATTGTGATATTGTCTTGTTAAATACTTTAACAATATTATTCAATTTTTGCTAAAAATTAGTTTGATTTGATGGGATAAATTTATTTGTAATTTCAATGTTAATTTTATTAAAGAAACAGGTTTTATTAAATTAATTGTAATACTAATGAGACAAGGTTTGTCATCTTATGATTGGTGTACCTAATTTTGTGTTTAGCAAGTACCATGATAGTCCCGTGAAAATTTCGAGCTAACACATAGAGATTTAGGTGTGAGAAGAGAATGTGTCCATTGTAGAGGATTGTTGGACCAAAAATAATGGAGTAGCGGGGAGTTAAGGGAGATGAGGTTATATAAGAACCCGTAAAAACACAGTAATTCAAGGAGGAAATTGACTAGATTGAGATAGCGAAGTTGATGCCAGCGTGGAATATTCTGCACCGAAGGAAGGGAATAGAATAATAAAGGAGTCACGTGGCACGTAGGAAAGGTGATAGATAGCACATGTGGGGGGCCATGAAGTTACACAACACGTTTCGGGATTTCCGCAAGGGACGGCAGAGAATATTCCTTTTTTTTTTTTTTTTTTTTTACATTAAAACTTAAAACCTACTAAAAACTAAAAGTCAAAAGTCCCAACTCCCTAATAAACCTGTCCAGATGCTCCTTCCCCTAATATTATATTTTCTTTTTTCTTTTTTCTTTTTTCCCCCATTCATTCTAATATATTTTGAAGTACAGTGCTTTGCATACAACAACATGTTTGCTGTATGAATGAATATATTTAGATATAATAATATGTATGTTCCTTCAACCAACCATAATTAATGGGAATCTCAACCAAATTTATGAGCATAAAAGTCAGCCTAGAATTTTTTTTTTTTTTTTTTTAGGGTGACTGCACATCCTTCAATCGACTTTAAAACAAAGCAATGGAGTTACTTAAAACTTAAAATTACTCTTGATAGGCCGTTAGAAATGTGGCAGTCACAAGCATATCTCATCAAAAATTGCTAATGATGCAATATAATTTTTTAGCCTTAGAAAAAAATAAAATAAAATAAGACTAGATTCATTCTTCATAATCTTAAAGAAAGAAGACTTAGGCTGCGTTTGTTTCACATGAAAAGCAGTTTCAGAAAGTATTTTACACCATTGTGTGTGTTTGGCACCAACTGAAAATATGGTCAAACTGAAAATGTTTTACACTTTGACCATAAAATACCCCTTCTTACCCGTAAAACCATTTCCATAGTTGTTTTACCTTCAAACCACATTTTATAGACTGAAAAAGTGGAGAGAGAGAGAGAGAGAGAGAGAGAGAGAGAGAGAGGGATAAATGTGAAACTAGAGAGAGAGAGAGATCGGAGTCGCCATCATAGTCGTCACTGGAAGCTCATCGACACCGCCATCTAGATCATCACCACCCAAGACCGATCCACCCAAAACCGATCTCATTCTCGACCCACCCAAGACCGAGCTCGTTCTCGACACACCAATCTTGTTCTCCCTCTTGCTCAACGTCGCCGATCTGGCCGTCACTGACCACCAGCCCACTCCTCACAAACATCACATACTTGAAGATCTTAGCCCACCCCTCCCTCATCACCGATCCACAAACACCCAAGACCCACCTCTCTGATCGCCAGCCATGCACCGACGAGTACAAGTTGAGCTCTGATCTTGACAACTGATCGCAGGCTGTGCTCCACCAAGCTCTCCAACGCATTGGCCGATCTGGCCTCCGCCGACCACTAGCCCACTCCACTCCACCCCCAAACCCACCCGATCTGGCCGCCGCCACCGCCGCCTCCATCCACTCTGATCCTCTCTTTCCTAATCTATCTCTCTTTCCCTCTATCTGTCACTCTTTCTTCCTCCTCTCACCGAGTTTGTGAATAAAAGAAATGTTTTTAATTTGATTTTTGGTTGTATTAAGTGTATATTTTGAATTTTTGTGTTATAAAATTTGTTTGGGAGCTAAGAAAATGGCTGAGAAAATGTGAAAATTTTGTAGGAAAATAACATTTTTCAGAATGTTACCAAACACCGAAAATCGTTTTCTAGACTATTTTCCATTGTAGAACCAAACGCCCTGATTTCATTTTCCTTACAGGAATTCACTTTCCCATGCATTCATTTTACACTCGGAATTCAATTTACATTGAACCAAACCAGCCTTAATAGTTGAGATACGTTGTGTTGGGGAAGGTCACATGTCAATTATTGTTGTAAAAAAAAAAGGGGTCCCTTCTTGGACTTTAACCTACAACTTGACACCAGACCAATAAGGATCAGCGGTTACTGATGCATTTTGAGACCTACAAAAAGAAACCAACTCAAAGCCCAAAAAGAGGAGAGGGAACATTGAAGGGGACCCTAATCTATCTTTTAAAGTTTTAACTATGGTCTGGAATGATGAATAGGACAATACACTTTTAGTTATAACCGAGAGTCAAAATAATTTGTATCAGCGGTGAGTCAAAATAGAAGAACATAAATCCTACAATAAGTCAACATTTTACACGTCTCACAATAAATCCTATATGTGATGGTACAGCTTTTATGGTTAATTCCATACATCTTCCATTAGTAAAATCTCAACAAGTAATAAAACTCAGTATTAACAAAAATGGTATATCCAACAATAGTAAAATTTAAATTGATATAAGTTCTTCCATAATGATTATGAATTTAAAGGGCTAACTAAAACGTAGTTGCGTGAGAGTGCGGCCAATCGTGTGAAGAGAAAGAGAGTCTATACTATATAGACACAAAAAATTTAATAGCAAATATGACAATGGTTGATATGCTATGTTGATATCGTACTTTGTTTGCCTTCAACTTATGTGTCAAACTCCGAAAATTCCAAAAAAAAAAAAAAAAATCATTTTCTTACCAAGGGACTGTGGGAACATCTAGATCACCATGGTTTATCCTATTTGGGCATCAAAGCACTTAAAGTGCCACTTCATGTCAAAATGTCCAAAATAACCTTAGTCAACCGATTGTTGACCAAATGTCAAAATTTCACCAAAATGGTGTTTTTATATCAAATCCAAGTTTATAATCTTTTTGTCAACTTTGACGTAAGGTTGACTTTTAACCAACCGTCTGATTGGTACGAAACCAATATTATTGAGAAGAGTATCGAATTCCCTTTAAAATGGCTACTAATGGGTCGAAATCAAAGTTAAAACAGTTGAGATATCATAAAAATAGTGTCAAGCGCATCAACTCGTTTCTAGGGCCCATAACTCTTTGGTCCGCCAACCAATTTTCAAAAAATCAAATGATTTGGAAACTAGACATTCATATCTTTTTAGTGCCACTAGAATCAAGTCAATCGGAGTTCGTGCAAGTTCGTACCCATTCATATACATGAAACCTCATGACCCACTTTTAATAGCTTTGCTTGTTGGCACGTGTGCAGTCCAGAATTCAATTCAATGGATCTACGGACACAATCCAAACCTTCATTTGTTACATATGTCTCTTTGTTTGTTTGTTAGCATGATTCCTCCTTATTTCTTTGCTTGTTTGCATGTTTTCATTTCTTGGTTTGTTTGGTTTTTGTCATGCTTGTTTGCTTTGTTTGGTGTTCTTGTTTGTTTGTTTGCATGTGGTGGATGGAACATGCGCCCTACTTCCAAGAGGCAAGTAAAAGGGCATTGATCAGTAAATTTTAGGAGTTTAGCCCCTCCAAAAGGTCCATCCTTTCCTTAGCCTTCCTTTAGAACCATCTCTAGTCACTTTCCTAGACTAGTTTTCTTTTTTGTACCTCACTTTGGGCCACACCTTATGGGTGTGGATATGTTCTACATTTCATTTACCTTGCTTTGAGCCACACCTTCTACATGTGGATATGTATACATTTCTGCATTGTGTGATGAAAATATATTATGCATGCTATATATTGTAAAGGTGATTATGCACTTAGGATGATGGATATCAGCGATTAGATAATAACATCTCCCTAATCATGAATGCTTCTTGACCTTGGATTGTGGGTATGCATTCAACGCATAGTGTTGTAGATTCATATTCATACTTTATTGGGTGCATGATGTACCACGTGTGTGATTACCCATATCCATGTCAGCTACTGACATGTGGTTACACTATGTATACGACGTGCACCACGTGCTTTGTACTTAGGTGCGCCTTTGACCGAACATAGTGGTGCACACAGTGTGCACTAATGCAAAATCCTACAAGTGCATTGTGATGCACTGAATGTGAAACTCTATCAGATTTTCTCTATGAAAATGGTGCAACTTCTCGCTGTATTTTCACTACAAAAGCTTTGTGAGGATTACGTTGTGTGTGCCACAAAGCACCTGATATGAAATTCTGCCTGATTTTTGTCTCAAAAATAAAATGAAATGCCGCCAGATTTTCATCACAGAAATTTAATAGAATTTCCAATGTGCTAGCAAAACATTGGTGAAGGCCACACACATTTTCCAAATCAAACCTCAAAAGCCCAAATTCATTAAGCCTCGAAAGTTACAGGCAATAGCTTGATTTTATCTGCCAATGACCAAAAATTAAGTTACCAAAACAAAAGACTGTCTCACGACAAGTTTTGTGGGGTTTCTAACAACTTCCCTACACATAACCAGACGTCTGAATCCAAGAATCAAGATTCTTTATCATCCATTTAGATTAGGAAAATTTTACTTTTTCTTAACCAATGATCGATAATAAAATCAAATAGAGTTAGGTGACTAATCACACATAGAAAAACCCAATGGTTAGTGGTGACTTTTGAACTATAATAAAAAATGGTTCACTATCGTAATTCACACCTACCATACATCATTCTCAAAATGTGAAGAGAGGAGGGACGCATGTTCCTATTTCCCTTCTGCCCTATCCACATGTGTGGAGAGCAAGCGTTGCCGTTCAGGGCGGTCATAGCAAAAATGCCGACCTTTATTTTAGGACCTCTAAATATGCCATGTGCAATTATTTTAGGACCTCTAAATATGCCATGTGCAATTTTTTGAGTGAAAGTGCTGACCTTTTTTTCAGTCAAAAATCATTACCCGTAGTTACTGAGAAGCATTTTCGTCCGAAATTTGACCGACTTTTTTATTCGCAAAATAACATTGCCATATATTTTTTATTTTTTTTTAGGACCTCTACTCTTAGGTAACTTTTTATGTGGAGTAAGTGGAGCTAAAATGGATTATAGTTGTGTAGGGTAAGTGATGCTAAAATGGATTAGATTTGGTGTGGCTGTTTCTAGATCCTAAGATTTTTTTATTTGCAAGCTTTCATCTATTTAAAAGTGGGAGAGAATGAGAGAGCTCTTTTTCCTCTTTTTTATTTATTTATTTTTTTTTTTTTTTTTTTTGGTTGGTATTACTTAATCAATACTATAGCACACAACTTATTTACAAGCTTAACGACTATTGATAGCGTTAATGTGAACACAAGAACGTCCCAAATTCTAAATCAACGACTTATTAAAACCTAGAAGACAGTACAATATCATCGCTACCTTGATAGGCACAGCATTGACGTACGTCAATATATTAACTATTCATTAAAAACTTATGACCATTAAAGACCTATATATTTATTCTGGAGATCTATACGTGGGACTAAAGATGACAAAATAAAATACACAGGACATTGTTAGTTTGGGTTTCCAGAAGAAGTGCCACATTTTGACATTCTCAAGAATTTAGCATAATATGAAAATCATGCAATAGTGAAAGCTAGATTATATTTCGTCAATGGAGGGCTATAAGATTTATCCCACAGCTGTTAGTTAATGGCAAAAAGTTCAAGAGTTTATAAACAGTTCTGCTACACATTAGCAATTTTATAAATTCTTTGACAGCTTTGACATAAAATGCACAACTAATATACATCGGTGAAAATTCTCTCATGAATCATTTCGTCATCAGAGACCATGTATTTATGCATTTGTGATTCTTTAAAGCCTCATTTTGTTTTGTGTTCCAGCATCTATCCACTGTTTAATTATTTGGCATATACCAATAGCTTATGCTAGACAACCTTTAAAACCCTTTCTTAGGGAAAATTCATCCAAATTTCTTCCTATGAACACGAGTTTGTTAATCCTCTTCTCATTGGGTCCCCAGGTTTTGCCTGGGCAGCCATCCAATGTAGAATGCACCCCCTGAAAAGGTAACAGCACCATAGAAGGTGGAGAAAAATTAGAAAAGAAATGTAGCCTGCAACACAATTTTTTTATTATAAATATACTCATTTGATAATGAAAGGAATAGTATGGAAAAGGGAAAAAGAACCTGAAAAACATAACGTTGGTCAGAATCACTAACAGATAAAATCCCCTTCATTCTGTACAAGTCCTCTCCTTTTTCTTCAATCAGTCTTTCAAGCCAATCATCAAACTGGAATAGTCAACCAATTTTAAGAAGGAAAATTAATTATTAGATTAATCAAAGGTAACCCTAAAGAGAAGCAAATAGTGTATAAATATATATAGCAAATACAACTCATGATTCAATATGGGATTGAACCTTTGACCTTAACCTCCAACTCCTGTTTATGTGGAGGAGGTTCCATTCGATCCAACAAAAGACAAGGAACATGAAAAATATAAGTGTGAGAATGAAGGATCTTCCCTTCACCAGTATGCAGTTGCGAAAATACTTGCTAGTTGCTACATTGACAGACAGCAAATAAGCATACACCATTGGCCAGTAACAAGTCCAATAGCCTCTTCCAAGGTTTCTTTTTACAGGATAAAAAATTAAATTTTTTTCTTTTTCTGCTTTAAATTATAGATTTGCCATGCAAATCTCTATTCCTTGACCATTATAGCAGCTAGGTATGGTAATTTATTTATAGAGGTCATTAGCTATTCTCAGTTTCCTTAGGAAATTGAGATTTGGGAATAGTTTTTGTTTTTTGTTTATTTTGAGTTACCAAACAAGTATTTTGTTCTACAAAATAGAAAATAGTTTTTGAAAACAGAAAAATTAGGAAAAAAAAAACAGTTGCTAAACATGCCCTAAGGCTATGTTTGGTAACAGTTTTTGCCTTTTGTTTTCATAAATTTGTTTTTGGGAATAGAAAGAAAAAACAATTTCTTGTATTTTCAAATCAAAAACATGTTTGGCTAGTTGAAATAAAAAAAAAAATAGAAAATTGAGATATCCTTTTGTACACAACTTGTCTCAACTCTAAATAAGTTGTAGCAGAGCTCCTTTGTACACAACTTGTCTCAACTCTAGATCAAAACTAGAGATATCCTTTGGGTCTGTAAATTTATGGAGGTAAGAAGTTGAAAAGTGAAGTTCCCACATAGATCTGTTCAAAATTTGGGAAGGAGAGAGAGAGAGAGTCATAGTTCTCGAGATGTAGTGAAGAAGAAGTCATGGATCTTCCTACCTATAAAGTGATTCTCTTTAGGATCATTGAATAAAGTGCAAGATAAAGAGAAAAAAATCTTGTGTGAGAGGAGTGAGAAAAAAAAATACTAAAATTTGTTATTACTCGAATTTGAACACTAGTGCTAACTCCTTAAAGGGGACAAATTCATTAAATTAAGTACATGTTTTCATTGGCTTTTAAAAAATAGAAATTAAAAACAGCCTTTTACATGTTTTCAATTTCCTTCACAAATTGAGTTTTGTGAACAATTTTTGTTTTTTATTCATTTGGGTTGCCAAACAAGTTTTCTAGTCTAGAAAATAAAAAACTATTTTTGGAAACAGAAAATAAGGGGAAAAAAAAAAAGTTACCAAGCATACCCTAACTATCTTAGGTTTTATTTTCTTTGGGTTCGAGTTAGTCATTTATTAGCTTTTCAGTTTACTAGTTAAACTAGGAGTTTCCAAAGCTACTAGGACAGTTTCTAATTCTACTAGGGCAAGAAAGAGTCTTTATATATATTTATGCTCAATGTATTCAAAGGAGATAAAGCTGATTAATAAAATTATTGAGTTTTTTGAGCATTGAGACATGTTAGCCTCTGCGAGATGTTTCCTCTATTTCCCTTCTCTCTCTTTTCTTCTTCTTCTTCTCTTTCTTATGGTATTGTTCACAGGTACTGTTGTTTATACAGCCCCTAAAGACCGCTCTGTCTTCTCCCTTACAACCCCACATCAAACCCTTTCTTTAACCTATCAAAACCTTTACCTTTTATTTTGTGGAGTATCTACCTATCAAAACCCTAAATGGCCATATGCTTTCTTCAACCAAATAACCATCAAATAACTCATCAAACCATCTTTTAATTCCTAACATAACCCTATAACCCTTTCTTCAATAATTATAAACCTTAAATCCACAAATTCACTTGACATATTTGCCCTATATCAAGAGAGGAGTGGAAGAACTTTATCAAGGTTTTATATTTAAGGAGTTGGTACAGCTGAAGCAAAAAGTTGCTGTACAGTGCAGAGATAAGACCAATATACTTGCTTAGACCAGCGTGGTAATTTGCAGTTAGCAAACACATTTTAACACTTGAGATAGAGAGAGTTTTACTGCTGGATCTAATATGAGTAAAGATAGATTGTTCTTTTCTCCTTATATTCCCAGTGTGTTAATTTGGGTGTGCTGGGGTCAGTATGCCCCGCACAGCCATTTTATTCTCTTGTTATTTATATATTGAGATAGAAAGCCCTTTTTGCTCTCTCTCTCTCTCTCTCTCTCTCTCTCTCTCTCTCTCTCTCTCTCTATATATATATATATATATATATATATCACACTCTCCGCGCCCCAATAGGAAACATATCTCTCTCTCTCTCTCTCTACATTTTAACACTTGAGATAGAGAGAGTTTTACTCTCTCTCTCTCTCTCTCTCTCTCTCTCTCTCTCTATATATATATATATATATATATATATGACACTCTCCGCGCCCCCATATCTCTCTCTCTCTCTCTCTCTCTCACTCTTGTATCTCTCTATATTTATCTTACCTAGATATAATAGGAACCATATCTCTCTCTCTCTCTCTCTCTCTATATATATATATATATATATGACACTCTCCGCATCCCAATAGGAACCATATTTCTTTTAGGTAGGCTGACTTCATTTTGCTTGTCCCATGCAAAAATTAGGCCCAGCCTGATTGGTAGGTTACCACCTTACATTATACTGGTTGTGCGGGCATTACACCCATATGTGTGGTTGTTCCTCATAGGCCCACCCTAGTGAACTAACCGTATTATCCGTATTACTATCCAAGTGGACCGTTGGTGATAAGATATTGATTCAGTTAAAACCCATGCAAATTGACATTTGTACATTGCATATCAACAGAATTATTGAAATAACACTAATCATTAGATGATTCCAAGAAGTTAGATAGGTAAGCCTTAAACATATTCATCCAGACAATTAGGGAAATTAACTAATGACTCCGGCAGTTAGGCAGTCTATCAAGCAACTTATATGCAGAATAGCAAAACAAGGATTTGTGTAGCACCTTCACACATTAAATATTGCAACTAACTTCTACAAAGAACGTTCTTTTGTGTGTGTGTTTTTTTTTTGGGGGGGGGGGGGGGGGGTTTGTGGAGGAGGGAGTTGGGTTATAATTCATATTCAACTAGTTTGCCATCATTTTGTATTTTAATTATTCCTCAACAGCTTAGAGGTATAAAATTCAAGTCAATGGCTTTCAGAAGACATCGGGTTTTTATAGAAACAGCAAGGTGACATATATAAACATGAAAAACCAAAAAAAAAAAAAAAAATACCTCATCAAGATCAAGAGTTCCTTCAGAAACTATACTGACACTAGAGACGGCAGAATCATGAGCATGATCGTGGTGATGCCCTGTGTGGTGTCCTGCAACATCCACCCAAAATGATGAAATGTATTAAAATTAATTCAGAGGAAAATATTTTTGAGTCACTTTGGAGAGAAAAAAGATCATGGTAAAAAGTGAAGTCCAGCATGAAAAAGGAATATGAATAATATAATGAAACAATAAAAGAACTACAATGAAGAAAATTATATTTTAAAATCTAAAACCACCAACGATACGTCCTCATCCACAACCCCCAATCCCAATCAGCCTCTTCTCATAACTATCCTTTTTTTTTTTCCAACTGTGTTTAATGTTTTATATATCAAACAGTTAAAGCTGTGGGCCCCAACAAAGGAGAAAGTAAAGGAATCTTATACAACTAAAATTGATTTTAATTAATTATCAATATGAAATAGTTTGGTTAAATTATTTATTAATTTTTTGCAGCTTTTGATATTTTTTTCGTCTTTTAATTGTTTAAATTTTCAATTTCAGACTAGGCTTTCCCAGAAATTTGGCCTAGCTTTGGAGAAAAGTTAATTGTTATTGAAATTAAGAGATCTCTGGGTGCATGTGGAATGTCATGCAACTGGTTGAACATACTCTCTGCTAGTAGCAAACTGATTGTAAAGAGTTAATTCTGAAACTCTAATAAATAGTCAAAAGAAGATAATCCATGTTCTTCCTATTGACTTTAGTCAAGACAGTAAACAAGTAATCATAGACTCCAATATCAGAAGCTTCTTATGATAAATGAGGCTCCAGATTGGCCTCACCATCCGGATAATGTACCATTCAACTTTCTCAATATCTGTGTATACAATTTTTTATTTTTTTTTAAATATGGACCTTAACACTAGAAACTAGATTTTTGTCCAAACATCATCCAGATGAGAAAATAGGAACCAAAACACATAAAACAAACCAAAATACTGCCGAGCATAGTCATGCACGCTTGTTACCAAGTGGGGCATTAAAGTGGTTTAATTTGAGTGGAAATTCCTGAGGTTTACATGAAGAGGACACGGCTGTTATGGTTTGTCCAGGTAAAGCACATCCACTATGGTTGGGTAGATATGCTATCTTTGAATTTAAAATTTGATTGAACTGCATGGACAGCCCCTCACAAGGAAGGCACTCACCCATCGGTTTAAAGTGCAACCCCATCCACCATGGGTGGGTAGCCAATTTTGATAATGAAACTGGTCTTGCATCAAAAACCAAAATACAACAAAAGAAAGTAGAACTTGTCTCTTTGAATATGTCTAAAGAAAGAAATTAGAACTAAATGCTAATGGATAATCTATCAAAACCTGTCATGTGACATTTTACAACCACCATACAGCTCATCATCCTAATTACAACTGATCAATGATGCCATTATGTACTAAAAGTAGAAACAACCATTTGCAATCTAATATATGAAATTAATTACAAGTTCCAAGCAAGGTAAAGAAATAAAATTATAATTGAAAATTAAAAAAAAAAAAAAAATTAGGTTATGAGTTTAAACTAGGGGCAAAATAGTAATGTAATTGTACTTCTTTATATATAAATAATATTTTATGTGTTAGGGTTGACATATCAAACCCTAAACACTTTCATCTTAACAACACTTATTATTAGGGAAAACTGAAGAAAGGAAAAGGAAAGAAAGTAGGAATGGAAAAGAGAAGATACTACCATGTCCGGCTTCATGTTGATGAGTCACAGAACAGGAACTATCTAGGTGAGCTTCAGAGTCAAATCTGCAAAATGAAGGCATTTGACATATCATCAAAGATTAGTTCAAATCATACTGATTGAAATATTAATGTGCATTACGAATTTGGTAGTGCCAAGCAAAACTTGTGCACAAACACAAAAGGGAAGGTTAAGCACGTAAATATTCTCAGCTCAACTAAACCATAAATCCAATAAAACAGGGGTAGGTTCAATTGCAAATAAATACTACAAAGAAGAAATAAAATTCAAGAGGAAGACTTTGACATTGCAGGATTACTGGCAGAAACAGATTAGACAACAACCTTTCAAGATCATATCCTCCCACTCCCAAAACAAAGTCCATGTCAACAGATCCAAATTTAGCTAGCTTAATTTGTGCAAGCCCATTGATATGCTGGCACAAAGAACCAAAAGTGAAAAAGTTGTAAGATAAAAATAACTTTTAGATAGAAAGGCAATGCATAGAATTCAATGAAACAAAGCAAAAAAAGCTGCAACTAAAAGATGGTACAGATAGAAATGACATATTGCCAATCCATGTAGCACAAATTATTAATTGTAACTTCATGACATCAGACCATACTATCAAGTTTATCATGTCCCACATAAAGGGCGTGTTTTTGTGTGTGTGTGCACTTTTCTCATCTATAATGACCTTGCACTCCTTTTCTTGATTGATGAGCATGTGATCTTCAAAAAAGTATGCATGATACATCAATACATCACATGACTCTAATTTCTCCACTGGGAAGCCAACCTACATTTTTGCTTCCAGTGCATCCTCTTCCCACAACCACCCTGCATCTTTTGAACTGGGGCAAGAAGGACAAATCCATCCCAAACAACCTACCACCTGTATCTCTTCTCTCCTACTTATCAGCCCCTCACTACTTAACAAACTAAACAGAGCATTCATGTACAACGGAAAAACTTACCTTGATTTTCTTAGTCAGTACCTCCAACTCAGCCTCGCTGACTAAATCTATCTGCCAATATGGGAAAAAATCTAATTAATTTGGGCGGCCAAAATAGCTTTATTCAAGACATACATCTCTTCGCAACAGAAAACTTAGAATCATCGCATTTCAAGACAAGAAATCAAAATTCACCTTGTTGAAAATAATACGGTCAGCATAGGCAACTTGCTCTACTGCCTCATTCACCACAAATCTTGGTTTGACTTCATTCAAGTGTTGCATGGCATGCTTTGAGTCAACCAAAGTAACAACTCCATCTAGTTTCAAATAACGTGAAACCAGTTCATCGCTACAGAATGTTTCTATAACAGGAGCTGGCTTAGCAAGGCCTACAAAAAAGATTCCAGGAATTAAAGAGTAGCTTTCAGTACCTGCACTTGATGGAGTTAGTAAACTCCCAGGTTTCGCCTCTCTTTTTTTCCCCTAAAATAACAACCATAAAAGACAAACCCAAGGGGTAGCATAATCGGCTAGAGACCACACCTCATAAGTGGAGTCACTAGTTCAAATCACTCCTTCCCCCTCCTATTGGAGCCAAAATTTACCCTTTTTTTTTTAAATCCATAAATGGCATAACATCATACTAAAGGAATGACAAGAGCAATTCAGCAAATCTTCAAGATCAAGAACAAGAAGCCGTTGAACATGAGGTTTATAATTTCAACAAAGAAAACTGGTGAAGATTTTTTTATGTGCATATCCTTTCATCTTCTTTTTAATAATAAGTTCTAATTTTCATCTTTTTTCTTATTTTGATGAAAGATCCACTTGGAATTCATACCAAATGAGATTCAACTTATGCTTCAAGATTGATACCTCTATACTAATCAGTCATTTTAGAATTTGAGTAAATACATAAAATAAAACCCCCACTGCTTACATAAAAAATTGATAATTGGCATTGCAAAGGTATTAATGTAAAATACCTGTTGTTTCTATAACAATATGATCAAATTTGTCCTGTTTTTCCTTAACTAACTTCAAAAGCATTTTAACAAGATCTCCTCGCACAGTACAGCATAGGCAACCATTATTAACCACGATAATGTCTTCAGATACAGAGGAATGACTAGCAACCAATGATCCATCAATATCCACTTCACCAAACTGCATTGATAGTAATCAGATTACTAATAAAGTACAAGAAAAACCTTAGCACTCTCAGCAAATAATTCTCAGCCCTTTAATAATAATAAAAAATTAAAAAATTAAAAAAATAAAAAAAAACTCTCTAGTAAGGAGGTAAAAGAACACTAGAAATTTGCATGCTTTCCTCAAAAAAAAAAAAAAAAAAAATTGCATGCTCACTTCCTTAATCTCCTTTGTAACCCTGGAAGCTCTATACAGATACTCAAGGTGGTTTATTTTTAAAGAATACTATTATTGAATGAGAAATATCTTAATCTCCTTGGTGATGATTCCAAGCAACCCTTAGGTGGCGAAGCCTAAGGCTTTCAGGCTGCTCTAGGTGGTGGAACCTAAACTGTCCGTCCTGCATCAAGAATCCCGAGAAAAACACCCACTTTGTGGAATAATAATAAGAAACAGCTTCTTAACAGCATACACACTTTGAGCATTCTAGTTAAATTACAAATTACTGGCGTAGTAAACTGCCCATGTCACTTTAGCATTCTACCAAATCCAAGTCAAATAAAACCTTCCTATCAAATTCAAAAGATACACTAATAAGAAGAAGAGAAATAATTGTGGGAACACTGAATAATTCACAACCAGTTCCAATAGAACCTGATGATGCCCATAAGAAAAAGGTCTTTTAAATTTGCAATTTAGATGTCCATTTACTAGCATAGAATAGAAGAAAATGCAACCTTTACTAGTGCTAGAAAATTCCAGCGACTGGGACCCACCACTTTTTTTTTTTTTTTTTTGGTTTTGTTTTCTGAGTGACAAAAGTTGTGTGCTAGAGTGGAGGTGAGTACGGGGTACCTCGTTTTCTATGACGGCAATCCGCTTGCCGTGTTGAGATGAAAGTATATGATTGAGGAGAGTTGTCTTGCCGGAACCGAGAAAACCAGTGATGACAGTGGCAGGAACCCGGTTATCATCGAGAGTATTGTAGTTGTAGTTGTAGTTTGGATCAATTGATGAGCTCCTGCCACTGGAGTTAGTGGAATGGAAATGGAAAGAGTGAAGAAGGTTTCTGAGGATTCGAGAAAAAATTATAAAAAAAAAAAAAAAAAAACCCAGGCCCTTAAGGAAAAACCAAAACGGGACTCAAATGTTTTGCTTTTTCAAAATTATTGTTTAATTCAAAAATATTTTTCACTCTTATTACTTGTTATATTTTCATCCCTATATTTTATAATAAAAAATTTTGTGTCTCAAAATTTCAAATGTAACTCATTTGATTGTTCCATACTTCTATCCACTTCAATTTTTTTAAGGGATGAAAAATTATTATTTAGGGGAAAAAAAACCGTATAGTTTTAGTTCTATTTTTGCTTATGAAATATCATTCAGGTTTAATTTTGTCCTTTAAGCTTATTAAGAGTGGTCAAGGACCTTATAATTTAATTGGGACCTCCCCATGCATAAGATGCTTGGGGTCTAAGGAGTAAAAGAATTTGAGTTATAAGGTTAGTAGCATATTGTAACTATATAAATAAATAAAAACTTATTAAAAATTGATGAATGAAAAATGTAAAGAATATATTCTAAAAGAAAAATATAGTCTAGAACATGGAGTTCTTCTTAAATATGTAAAGAATATTCTAAAATTTATCTAATAATTAATCGATATGCATGTGGGTGCCCATAGACCGACGATGGATCTAAAGAGTTGCAATATATCTGTGGGGATGCCGCGGTCCATGGACTCGAGGAAAAAAGCCGCCCGAGGAGAGGAAGAGATGAGTCAAAGTACTCTTAAGCATTCCAAGCGGGAACAAGAATTTGAAGAGAGAGAATTAGTGGTCATATGAGAAATTTCTAGTTTGGATTAGCTTATTGCCTCCGCATTAAATGGTAGGCAATAGTTTTATCAGCTACATTGATGAGGAAGTGACCTAAACAATGTAAGTCACAGTTAAGCAGACTCCTTCCACCCATACTTGTCAGTATCATATGATACGCAATACGTATCATACGATATGTATCGTATCGTGTGTAAAAAATTATGTATTGTATCGACATATCGTAAGTGCTCATGAATCGTACGATACAATATGTGTATCGTATGAATTACATCGTATCGTAAAATCGTACATATCGTACGATACATAAACAAATGCTTTAAAATGAGATTTTTTGGTTAAAATTTGTACTTTTATTTGAATCTTACAAGTTGTTAGACTTGTTTTAAACACAAAATTATTAGGTTACTTAATAAAATAACATATTTATGAGTTTTTTTCCCTCTCTTTCTTCTACAAAATTTGGACCACACAGTACACACTTACACTTCACTTTAATATTTACAAATTTATTTTCTATATCATGAATAAGATATTAATTGAAAATATAATTATTTTTATTTTTTTCACTATTGCTATAAGTCCAAGAAACTAGAATGCTAAGAAGAATTTTTTTTTTAATTATTAAAATAAAAAGAACAAGAAGAGATAGTAAATGTTAATAAAGATGAAGAAAATTTTAATGAAGAAATAAATTTGCAAAATGATAATCATGATGATAGTACTGACTTAGATGAGGTTGATTAGCTAATATGATGAATATGATGGAAATAAATTAATTTTTGGGTCATTTGTTATATATTATCACTTTTGAATGTGTATGTTATAAACATGTGCTAGTTTGATTTATTTAGTTAGCTTGTTAAATATTATTACATAAGTGATGAATAAATTAGTCATTAGCTAAATATATTCAAAATTTAAAATGAATATACCATTTATATATATATTTATATATCTATAATTTTTTATAAATTTTATTAAGTGTTTGTGTATCTTAAGATACACGATACGGAAAAATCAAAAATCGATTCACGATATGATTCACGTTTTGACAACTATGCTTCCACCACCTTCTTCAGATGTAAAAAGCGACAAGTGTCATGAGAGGAGGGATGTTTGGTGAGGATGGATGGTTGAGATATGATGAAGGGAGGAGTATATAAGAAAAGGAAGGTTGACAGAGAAAGGGGGTGGACACGAGTATCAAGAGAAAAAAAGGAAACAAGAAGAACACTTAGAAAAAAAAGTGTGAACAGTAATAATTCCTATGTAACTGTGGCCTCCTCGGACAAGCTTGACAAGATAAATTGGTTTACCTATCTAATACAATCAACCTCTTCTTCTTTGTTTTTGTCCTTGGGCTAAGCCCCCCTTTGGCCGTCTAGTTCCCTCTCTTACAAATTCTTTGTTTTGAGCCACGGTTGAGTTGATCTAGTCACTATTCTAAGCGGGCTTGGGCCGCAAGATCCTTTAGTCCTTACAATATAAATAATAGATTATATTTATAAAATTTAGTAAACTACTTGACTAAAATAAATTGTGTAGAGAAATTTAACTTTCAAACATATTTTGATAATTTTATAAGAAAAATATGACATAATAAAGTATAAATAAGCTATCATTCCCGTTTTTAAATTGTTGCTAAAAGTAACATTGACATTCATTAATCTAAAAACATCAAGTGAATTCTGAAAAAACCACCCTGACCTGAAATTTTTTTAAGTAACATTGACATTCATTTATCTAGAAACAGAATTCCGAAAAAACCACCATGACCTGAAATTTATATATAAATATATATATATATATAATAATTTAAAATTTTTTATTTGTCTACCCTTCAAAAAAAAATTTGGAACACCCTCAATTTTTTTTTATACCAATAAAATTAAATCTTGCTCCATAATTTGTTCTACATTCAGTGGATGAATGATTATTTGGTTGTGTACATTGAAAGAGATGTAGTTTTTAGCATTGATAATGAGACTATTATGCAACGATTTCAAAATATAAAAACTCGTAAAAGACAATTGTAAATTTTATGTATTTGTATGTTTTTTTTATTGTTATTATTACCAATATATGAATTTTTCTTTTTATTAAATGGTATAATTTATACTTTTTAAGAATCTTTTAAGAAAAATTTCTGAAACAAAGCAGAGTCAAATCCCTCAGCAGGTACAAACTCCAACGACAGTCAAATCTTCCCCTTGAAATGATAAGTCACGTGACTCATGTCTCTCATTGAATATGTATGAATCAAATGTGTTGCAGCTAGTGATATATATGTAGAGGATAATATTGGGGCCAACAACTACCTAGAAAGCTAGAGTTTGATTTTCTATATTATATATTTTGTGAATTGAGATGATGAACTTTGATGGTGCTTTAACGGCTTCAAAATGAGGTTTTTCGCAAAGAAACCTTGTCGATATGGTTGAATGAAGTAAAGGAGTGAGTTTTCTATTAAAAAAAAAAATTGGTAAAGAAAATGTCAGAGGAAAATAACCACCTTTATGGTGAGTTTCTCTATGTGATTATTTAAAAAAAAATAAAAAAATCACAAGATTTCTTAGGGAACTTCATTTTTCAATGATAAACCTTGATTTAGCTTAAAAAATACTTAGGAGAAAGAATTTAATTAATTAACTTTTTGAAAACACTTCTCAAAAAAAAAAAAAAAAAAAAACTTTGTGAAAACAAACATTATAACAACAAAAACAACAATTAAGCCTTAGTCCCAAAAATTGGAGTTCATAGTGGATCATCAACAAAAGTTCAGTCACATTTTTTCTTCTATATCATTCTATTGAACCAAACAATTAATTTTAATAATTAAACTTCTAATTATCTTGTAAGATATATCAAATGCAAGTATGCATGTTCACCATCTTTTTAAAGCCAAGCCAAATAGGTGTTTACATTATATATGCATATAGCTTAATCTACATATATGTGTGAAATTCCTTTTAGAGACTTGTAAGTTGTACCTCAGCCCTTCTCCCCCATCCCACAAGAGCTTGTAATTGTGGAGACCATCACACCAACTCGCCAAAGGTGTGCATTGGTAGTAAATAATAATAATAATGATAATAATAAAACCCTAACAACACTCAGATGGAGAATTTTTTTTTAAAATAACAATAAATATTAAAAAATTTAGTTAATTGTCATATTTCAAAACAATTTTGAAAAATAACATCTCGAGTATCTAAAACTCGAGTTCCACCTTGGAACTCGAGTTTTTAAGTCTCGATTTGGAGAAAAAAAATTGCGCTAAAAATCGAGTTTTAAAGACTCGATTTCCATATGGCTTTAAAACGTCACTATAGGGATTAAAAACGCCACTATAGGGCACCCTAAACCTGCTACTTACAAAATTTTTTGCAGGAAAACGCCGCTATAGGGCTTTAAAACGTCACTGTAAGGCTTAAAAACGCCACTATAGGTGAAATTTTTTGCATAAAACTCGAGTCTTAAAGACTCGAGATCTTTGTGGCATTTTCCCACTCAGAACGCGAGTCTTTAGCACTCGAGTTCTAATATGGATCTCGAGTTTTAAAAACTCGAGATGCTACTTTTCTAAATTCTTTCAAACCGTTCCTAACTTACTATTTTGAATCACCATGTGAATCTCTTCTGCACAAAACCTCCTCAGATGGATGATTAGGCTTAGGCCCATATCAATAGCTTGAGTGACATTAAAAAAACTTGTAGTCAAATCCTATGATTCATGGGTTTGCATGAGTTGTTGAGTAGTCCCCTCCCAATTTAAAATTCTCCTTGTTTGCAGTTTCCAACTGTGAATTACATTATAACTTCACTGCAATAATCTCCAATTGTTCCACATTATGTTTAACTTCAATTTTTCTCAATCTTGGATTTGCCACCATTACTACTGTTTTTCCTCCTAGAAGTCTTCGAACTCTCAACTTGATAGTTAGTAGGAGAACCACCATTGTGATATCACAAGTGGTACAAATTAGATTGGAAGAGATTATTAAAGTGTGTTGTGCAAGTGCTTATTGAGCTTCTTATCCTGTCTACTAGATGTATCTTGAGTTTATAAGTTATTACGATAGACCTAGTTGATTCTTAACTGGTCCTTTTGGGATGTAAGCTCAAATATGTCTAGTGTTTTTACTTAAGCCATTACAAATGGTATCAAAGCAAATCTGATAACATCATATGGCTTTGAGGCTCTACAATACAAGCAGCGCTGACAAAAACGTTAGAAATTTAAGCAGACAAGATTGTAATGCCCCAAATTGTACAGATTTGATTGGTTTAGAGTGTTTGAAAGTGTTTTGGGCATGCATGTTTTGAGTCTCATATCAGGTGGTTTTTAGTTTAACTAATTAAATTTTGGGTTTATAATTGATTAAGAGAAGCCCAATTGCAATTAACGCTTACTCAATTTGTTTCGAACCATCACCAATGATTGATTCTTTAGCACCATCGAAACAGGGCCATTTTTGTACTCCAGCATTGCTTACAATATGTGGGGGGCTTTTAACATTGGTAGGGCTAGCTTGCAACCATGCACCAAACTGGAATTCAGTTGAGGAATGAGGACCTTAGTTTGAATGAGCATTCCCCTCCGACTGAAACTCCACACAAACTGCTTGTTCACCAAATTGTGTCTTTCTTTCCCGGAGTAGAGGCTCGGTAATGTTAAAAGCGATATTAACTCGAAAATATCATCCCAACCAATGCCATCTATCATAATATCCACAAGACATTACCGTAGGACACACCAATCTTGATTCCCATCTCCTTTATAATGCACTTTAGAGGTCGGTTATAAACACAAACAAAAAGACACCCTGGTGAAATAGACTTCAAAAGGACGAGTGTCTCCCCTGTAGGCTTACAAAAGCAAGAAATGGGGATTTTTTTAGAAAATAACTATAAAATTCAAACAATATCATTAGTTAGGAAACGTTTCAAACTAATTTGGTTTCTAATAATTCGAGTTCAGAGGGGTCGATTTTTGGGTTATAAAATCGAGTATATTTTACTCGAGTTTCCTATTTTGCCAATTTTGCCAGCAGCTGAGGTGGGTCCACGTAGGCCAGAAATCGAGTTCATTGGACTCGTTTTGTAAGACTAGAAAACAAGTTCATTGAACTCAGTTTCTAGGCCATGAAAACGAGTTCATTGAACTCAATTTTCATACATGTAAATCGAGTTCAATGAACTCGGTTTGCAAGAACAGAAACCGAGTTCATTGAACTCGGTTTGATTTAAAGGAAACCAAGTCCATTGTACTCAGTTTCCTTTTGGGTACGTGTCAACCATCAGCACTCAAAAAAGCACTTCAGAAGCACAAAAAAAAACCAAGTAAAAAACACACAAAAACAGTTCAAAAGCACACAAAAAAACTAAGTTCAAAACACACAGTCACTCTCATTCCCTCTCACTCTCAGTCTCTCTCTCTCACGAGAAGTCTCTCTCTCTCTCTCTCTCTCTCTCTCTCACTCTCACACTCTCATTCCATCTCGCCTGTCGCTCCGTCGCCGTCGCCGTCGCCGACTCTCACTCCGTCACCGTCGTTGCCTCTCGCTCCCGTCGCCGTCGCTCCGTCTCCGCCTCGCTCAGTGTTTCTCCCTCAGGTAACCTTTCAATCTGTTTGGGAGAGTTCTTGGTTGGATACTAATACTGTTTTGTTGCATTTTGATTATTTGGTGGTCATCCTGTCAGTATAATGTGTTGTTCTAATAGGAGCAATTTCTAAATCAAAAGTTAGTCATGCATGTATCTCCAATTTGTTTTACTATAATTAAGACTATGCTAGCACACGCTAATATTATTCCTGCTGTTTCTGAATTATAGATGTTGTACATTTAATTGGCCTAAATTACAATTTCATATGTGAGTTGGTTTTCTTCCTAATATGTTCTAAATTTTTCTTTAAAAAAAACCTAGCAAATAATCACAATATACTAATAACAAATAAATTAATCACAATATTTACACTAACAAATAAGAAAAACAAAACTTTTCCTAATATGTTCTAAATTTTTCTTTAAAAAAAAAAAAAACCTAGCAAATAATCACAATATACTAACAAATAAATTAATCATAATATTTACACTAACAAATAAGAAAAACAAAACTTTTCCTAATATGTTCTAAATTTTTCTTTAAAAAAAACCTAGCAAATAATCACAATATTGTAAAAACATTACCTGAGAGTGTTGTGTGAGATTAGTGTTCTGTGAGTGCAAGTGAGTTTAGGAAAGTTGTTTCATAGAGGTTTCTGAAGAGAAGAGCTAAGTTTCTGAATATAGAGACTGAGTTTCTAAATATAGAGAATATATTCACAATACAGAGAAGCTATGAGACCCCACGACAAGGAGGGACAGGTCCAGCTGGGACCCACGGACACATGGAGGGCTAGGGACTAATGCTGCTGTGGGGGGACTGTTATGCCCACGTGATGTTGCTGTTGTGGGGAACTGATGCTACTTTGGGATAGGAGTGATGAGACAGGAATTGATGCTGCTCGTTTTTTATACAAAGAAATCGAGTCCAATGAACTCGTTTTTTAGGCTTAGAAACCGAGTACATTGTCCTCGATTTCTTTGAACCTCCAATGAACTCGGGCTTTGAAATCGAGTCCAATGAACTCGTTTTTTAGGCTTAGAAACCGAGTACATTGTCCTCGATTTCTTGCCTATGTGGACATTCTGGCCACCTCAGCTGCTAGCAAAATAATAAATAACAAACCCAGAAATCGAGTCCTTTGAACTCGAATTGCTAGATACTAAATTAGTTTGAAACGTTTCCTAACTAATAATATTGTTTGGGTTTTGTAGTTATTTTCTAAAAAATCCCAAGAAAGGGTCATCAAACGTTCACGACCATCGTTGAGATCACTCATTCCATGTCTTCATTACCACTGAAAGCAAATAAATGAATTGTCACTAACTTCACATGCAAACGTTCCTCATCTTGGCTTCCACATCATCTTCATTGAATATTTAAGTCCTCCAAATTGAAATGGGAATCCGTAAGCTACTTACTCGTTTGTCACTAAACCATCAAAATGATCAACATTACACTCCACCGCATCCTCCTCATTAGGAGATAGTTGTAATCTTTTCCAATAATCTTCCACCAAATCAGAATCCATACCGAAGTCTTAAAGAATAATAGAAACAATTATCAACAAACTAATCACAAAAACTAGAGAACAAACTTACCTGTTCCCCACAAGAACAGAGCAGGAACAGAATTACCCAAACTCTCATAGAGACAATTGACATGCAAGGTTAATTATAAAAATTCCCTCTTTACCATCCCATTCACTCTCACAAATCCCAAATAGGAAATCTATGAAATATCACTAAAAATCCAATTTATTCCACTTGCTCCGCCTCCCCCCAAAATATAAACTGTTAAGGTAAACAACTCTAAATATTCTAGAACAACACAGGCCGAAATAAGTCTTGCCAAGTAAATGATTTCAACATCCAAATCTCTAGGCAGGTGACAAATTTGTACATAAGTGGTTTTATTCACATCTTCCATTTAGATTAAGTTGCTCAAATAACAATGTTTATGGTGATACACAATCACGCATTTCACCATATTTAAATTGAAAGCGAATGGAGGATGCCTTGCTGGAACCAGTTTACATTGATGAACAACAATAGGGCTCAGCAAGAAATTTTTTTAAAACAATTCCGCAAATTACAAAACAAAGGTTCAAGGTTAATGAATAAAAAATGACACAATTTATAAGGTCAAAGGAAGGGGGTAAAGAATGAATACTAGAGACTCTCATCAGATAGGGACTTCACCAATTGATGATAATTAGAATGAGAGAACTTTGGGGGAAGAGTCATGAGTGGTTCATCCCCAATTAGCTTTCTAAATGCTAATCCCATGGCATATCCTAAGGCTCGTGCAACGGGAACAGCAACTGCATTTCCAATCTGACAGTACCTGTATAAAGTACAAGAAGACTAATGACACCAAGTTTACTACAGAACATATGCATAATGCATGAAGGAGATAATAAGAAATTTGATAATAAAAAAAAAACAAAAAAACAAAAAACACTCATAGGTCTACTTTACATGCAATCAAAATTAATAATACTAACCAAAAAAGTTTTAGGCTAATTTAAGATCTGCACTTTGAGAATGCATACCTGCACTGAACTTTCAACAACTTTGTTGGGCCATAGAATTCCTTTTTTTCTTTTGCCCTTTTATTAAAATACAGTAATAATATTTCAAGTTATATGTTATATTATTGATGTTGCCACTAAGCCTGATTTCAAATTGGAAAACTCATATCGTGACAGCAGTGATATTATTCATTTTCACTTTCAAGTCAACTATAACATGAATAGACATCTTCTCAACAAATAATAATAATAATAATAAGGAAAAAAAAAGAAATAATCATTGCAAATTAATGCACATAAATTTTCACACCTTTCTTTAATTGTGCCACAGAATCTATAATAATCAGGAAAGCCTTGCAACCTTGCATATTCCCTTAAAGTGAGGATTCGGTCCTGTTCTGGATGTAATGCTGCCTACAATGGTTTTGATAGCTTAAAGCAATATCCTAAACATGTAATTCCATTACAAAATGAACCAGAGCAGTGATGCAGACCTGATTGTGACAGCTTGGGAAAGTTATTACAGTGGGTACTGTCTCATCCCACCATAACCTTGCAAATGGCCTACATGTAATCCAATAATATCAAAATAATGAAAATTACCATACAAGATATCATAGAGGCTACCAGGAGAAAACATCTAACCTTTTGGACCTCCCTTGCTCAAAGGTAAAGGCATAATCTGGTACCTAAAAGAAAATAAAACAATATTTAATCACAATAACTACCTTTCTATTCTGACCAGATGTTACAGAAATGAACATAAAATGCATCTATTTCTGATTTCACAATGCACTTTCAGCCTGCTTCAGTTACTGTGAACAAAGTCTGATCCGTTCAGTACACCCAAGCCCTTACGAGTTTTCTTTTCCTTCCCTTCTTAAACAACTTTTATGAGATATTATTACTAAAAACACTCAAAATCAAGAAAATCAAATAATTCAAAATGACTTATTAAATAGACAAGTCTTTGTTTACTGATAATCCCAATAGTTAAGCAATTCTTTAGAATACATTCTAGTTTCCTCCGACAAACAAGACAGCAACTCTCAATGCTTCCCCAGAATTTTACCTAGACCCTTTGAGATGAATTGTCTTTATAGCATTTCTTCCTTCCTATCTTCACTGGGAAAATTATATTTAATGACTACAGTTTCAAAGGTATATTATCTTAAAAGAAATATATTTTTTATTATGGATATATGTCAGATCAATTTTCAGGAAACGGTAGCTAAAATGAACTTTCCGATTGCTTAGACCTGGTTTTGTTGAAGGACAAGAAGAGATTGAGAAATAAAAATAAATAAAAAATAAAAAACCATAAGGAAAGGAATAATGTTATTTAATAAGGGGAAAAATAATTATTGCAATCGCATTCCTTCCTACTAATGCCCAAAATATGATAAACTCAAGATCTCCAGTAAAACAACCTTGAGATGTCACCAAAAAGATAGCTGGCAGGTGAAGCAATTGATGGAGAACTAAGGAACGAAAACAAGGTAAATAAGGTTTCCAAATGCTAAATTCCTCCAAATGTTCAATATAACAATAACTCTAGTACAACCAACAAGCAGAAAAGCAACAACATTTGCAATTTTCTGCCAATTGGACATTAGTTCAAGTGGCTTACAGTTCAGGTGGGATTTTTTGTAGCTCTTCAGTTCAGATTTTGCCCATGTAAAATTCAGACAAAAAAAAAAAAAGGCAATTTTCTACAAATTTTCTAAACAAAGTTAACGTTACATAGGAAACACCGTGTAGATAGTTATCAAATCCAATTCTTAATTATTTATAATATTTATCTTGGATTGGAGAGAATCTTTATCATTGTTTTGAATTTAATTTTGCTGCTTTATCTTGCCACACATACTCACAGAAGAGTCAAATTCAAATTATACTATTACATGCTATATAAATTTCATTAAAGATAATAAACACTCACCAATGGCTTTCCAGATGGCAACAGTGGTTGTTCTGTTGCATCCCGCCGAACCACATTGTCAGTTCCTACAACTACACCAGGAAGGTCCCGAAAATTTGCTCCCTAAAAGTTCTAAAAAGTTAGAAACAATAGATAGGCTCAAGCATCAGATATCAATGGAAAGTTTAAATGTATCAGACTTTTCTTTTTGGTATTTGGCAAACACGTAGGTAATCATCTTCACCCAGCGGGTAAGACCGATGGTCGTAGAGTAATTGTTTTATTTTAGAGTCATCTAATGTCGAGCCAGTCATCTCTGCAGAACAAAAAAAAAGAGAAAAAATAGTGTGAAGAATAGTCATAAACTTAGTTTCATATGAAATAATGAGGACAGAATATGTAACTGAGATGAATATATACAAATCCATATGCAAAACCAAATTAGTAACTGTTGACATAAAACGGTAAAAGAGACACACAAAAAAGTTAAAACATACATAATTGGGACAAAATATGCCAATGGAGAGAAGTCCTATAAAGGGCAATTACTAGCATGACTTTGATCAAATGATCTGCAAATGTTCAGATGAATGGAAAAGTTTGGGACATACTTAACAAAGCACAAAGTGAGAAAGTAGATGTCAATACATTTCCCAATCTAAATGTAAATCAATCATTGCGAATTACTTTAACCTTAAATAAATTAGGCCACTGGAATTTTGGATGATTAAATTACTACTCTTCCCAAAAGTCCCGAGATATATGGTTAAAAGAGGCAGAATTGTAATACAAGATTCTTTCATATATAGGCTAACTCTCATAGACGTAGAAATCATGTGAGAGGCATGGAGGTGGATAGTGTGTTGCATGAGGATGAATTGACGGTTCAGGATCAAGTGGTGCAATTTAAGGGGACCTTGTACGATGAAATTGAAGATTGGAAACCTATGGTGAATGGGTTAGATTTTTCAAGTATTGATGAGAATGATAGGCTTCTTTTAGACAAATAATTCACCAAAGAAGACGTCATTCATGTTTTGAAGGAGATGAACGGTGACAAAGCTCCAAGTTTGGATGGGTTTTCCACAACGTTTTTCCGGAAGTGTTGGAGGGTGGTGGAAAGGGATGTTGTGGTTTTCTTTGCAGATTTTCATAGAGATGGCGTCTTTGAAAAATCCCTTAATGCTTCCTTTTTGGCGTTAATTCCCAAAAAAGAATAATTCCATCAATACAAGGGATTTTAGGCCTATTAGCCTTGTGTGTAGTGGGTAAGTTATTAGCAAAGGTGTAGTATTGGATAAAATCATTAGTAGGAGGGAGGCCAACAAAATTCATCTAGTATTGGATAAAATAATTTCTGAATCTCAAAATGCATTTGTAGGAAGGAAGCAGATTTTGGACTCTTATTGCTAATGAATGGTTTAGACAGTAGAGTGAAGAGTTGAATGAATCCTGGGACTGATTTGCAAACTGGATATTAAGAAAGCTTATAATCATGTGAATTGGGACACATTGTTTTAATTATTGGGCCGGATGGGATTTGAGAGAGGGAGGAGGTGGACGCATGCTCCCTATTGTTTGTTTTTCTATGTTGGTCAATAGTTCCCCTACTGATTTTTTCGGTAGAACTCAGGGGTTAAGGAAATAGGACCCCTTTTCACCACTATTATTCTTGCTAGTCATGGAGGCGTTGAGGACATTTAAAGAAAATTGAGGGTAGCTTTATCCGAGACTTTAGAGTGGGGACTGTTACTTTTGAAGGTTTATGTATTTCTCATCTTCTGTACATTTGAATGGTGTTGATTTGCTTTAAAGCAATTACAGGGTTGCAGGTTAATCTGGGCAAAACTGAAGTGGTAGGTGATGTGGCTAACCCAACTGCTTTAGCAAGCATTATACGTTGTAGAGTGGGTAACTTGCCGATGACCTAGTTGGAGATGCCTTTTGAGGCCCATTTTTAGGCAACATCAATGTGAAATCCTATTTCAAAGAAAATGGAACTCTATTGGCTTGAGGTGGTGTAGGGATTAAAAGTTAATTTGGGAAAGTCCAAATTAGTACCCGAGGGAGAGATTCCTAATATTTAGTTGTTGGTGGATGTGTTTTTGGTTGCGGATGGCAGGGCTGGTGTAATAATTCAGTGTCTGGTTCTTATGGGGTGATTTTGTGGAACTATATCAGACGAGGGCTTGCCTTGTCAAGCTATCTCCAATTTGAGGTAGGGGATGGATCTAGAGTGAAGACTTGGCAAGATCATTGGTGCAAGGAGAATTCGCTTGCTATACATGCTTTCCTGAGTTATTTAGGATTTGCCATGACAAGTAGGCCAATGTGGCAAATCTCACGCAATACATGCATGGGGTACTCCATTGGGATATCAATTTTAATAGAGTTGGGTAGGATTGGGAGTTAGAGTCTATGTCAAATTTCATGCAGAGGATTTATGGGACATCAGTAAAAGGAAGTCGGGAGGATAAACTGTGCTTGAAACCAGATAAGAACAAGGGATTTACGGTAAGCAGTTACTACAGCGTCCTACCTGGCAATGGTGAACAATCTTTCCCTTGGAAAAGCATATGGAAATGAAAGATTCCATTTCGAGTTGCTTTTGTTATTTGGATTCTAGCTTTAGGGAATTTCTTGACAATTGACAATTGACAATTTACGAAAAAATAGAGTTTGGCTATTGAATTGGTGTTATATGTATAATGCGAGAATCAGCTGACTAGCTTTTACTACATTGTCCTATTACTACAGAATTGTGGTCTATTGTATTGGGTTTATTTGTAGCTTGTTGGGTGATGCCAAAGACCATTGGGGAGTTGCGAGGTTGTTGGCCAAGTCATTTTCAATGACATCAGAATGGTCATTTGTGGATGGCGGCCCTGCATTGCTTGATGTGGTGTATATGAAGGAAGAGGAACAATCGGAATTTCGAGGATATAGAAAGGACTATGTCTATCTCAAGTTATTTTTCTTTAGAACTTTGTTGGATTCGATGTCGGTTTTACCTAGTTTGTCTTATGTTACATTATTGATGTGACAAATTCATGTAATGTGCGTGAGTGATTATCTGTTCCTTAGTTGTATACTCCTTTTATACGTGGGTGACTATTTTGATATCAAAGAGAATTGCATTACTTATATAAAAATTAAAAAATTTAAAAAAATTCCAATTGAAAGAGGCTATACTTTTCCAAGGGTGGGAAGCTTACCTTGTTAAAGAGTAAGCTTTCTAGCCTACCAACATATTTCCTCTCATTATTTACCATTGCCATGTCTGGCAAGTAGATTGGACAGAATTCAGTGTGCCATGAAGGATGTGTTTAAAAATCCATTGGCGGCATGGGATAATGTTTGCCTACCTGCAGAGATAGGCGGTTTAGGGATTAGGAAAATAGGGAGTTTTAATCAGGCTTTACTAAGGAAATGGTTATGGCATTTCGGCCATGACGAAACTCGTTTGTGGCAACATGTGATTGCATTGAAGTATGGGGTTGACAGGGGTGGATGGACTACGAAGTCAAATAGAAAAGTGCATGGATGCAATCTTTGGCAAAGCATTAGAGCGGGGTGGGATAGCTTCTTCCCGCATGTATCCTTTAAGGTTGGTGATTGCACACATATAAGGTTTTGGCATGATTGGTGTTGTGGGAACCTTCCCTTGAAGGATTTGTATCTTAACCTATGTGCAACAAATAGAGATGCCTCTATTTTTACTTCTTTGAATCATCAATTGAACGGGGGAGCTAGAAGTTGGAATGCATGTCTTCTTCAAAGCTTTCATGATTGGGAGTAGGAGTCTTTGAACTCCATCCTAGACCTGATATACTCCCAAATGCCTAGGGGGCAGGGGGTTGGGGGTTGATAGGTTGAGGTGCTGCGTTAATGGGAGTGGTAAGTTTGATGTTCATTCTTTTTTTAAGGATTTTCGTGGTCAAGTGTGTCCCCATGCCCTTAGAAAAGTATTTGGTGACCAACAATAATCCTGTTAAGATGAGTTTCTATCTGGTAGACTGGTGCTGCATGTGACAGTGTCATGGAGAAGCAGTAGTCCATCTTTTGCTTCAATGCGTAATGTCATCGGCTGTGACTGATCTTTACTTGGTTTGCAGAATTGGTATGGGAGGCACTATTCAAAGGTTTGGAATCTTACTCCATTATGTTTGATGTGGATTGTGTGGAAGGGAAAAAATAGCAGCACCTTAAGAGGATATGGAGTGGCCCATTGAACATTTGAAGTCTTCGTTGTTTCGTACTTTCTTTGACTTTCTATTCTGAAGTTCAAGGACTCCAATTTCTTATATGCTTTGTTTGCAATCTTCTAGCTACTTTGTGTTCATCATTGTTAACATTAAGTGATTTTTTTTAACTAAATAATACTAAAAAAAAACAATGAGGCTGGAGGGTGTATTAGAGGACTAAGAAGCCACTAAATTTGAAAAACCACACTGATCCAAGTAATAAAGTCCACCAGCCTCATGATGACCACCAATCTTCCTCCCTACCACAAGATCCTGAAAGATACAATGAGTAGATAATAAAATTACAACGCAATTAAGAAACTTGTAAGTTTACTATTCAACATGTGACTTAAGGGAAACCTAGGAACATATAGGACTGAAGACAAGGAGAGAGTAGGAATGAGAATGATAGTACGCAAACCAAAAATCTTAGGGATTGGGACATTTGCCAATGCAACATTGGGAAGATTACCAGTGTTCTAGCTCAAAGAGAAACCTGAGGTACAGGTCATATGAATAGTAGCACCTAAGACAATAACCAAGGAACAAGTTGCAATTCTAATTTGAACAAGCTAGACTTGAGCAACATAATGTTTGACGTGAGACTTTCGACATGAAATTTTCTTGAAGTAAAAGAGAAATTAAAGTCTAAAATTCATTTGAGACAATAATTCCTACTTTTACTTCAAACTAATTTCAAGTTGGAAATCTCACATCAAACATTATGTTGCTCAAGTCTGGCTTGTTCAAATCTGTTTTGCTAATTGTTCTTGGTAATTATGAATAGTAAAATTTCCTTTTATATGTTTGCTCACTTCAAAATATACGCAGGCTCTCTCGAATTGCTTGCATCATTTAAAGCTTTATTTTTCTAGGGCCCATAATTGAGTAGTTATCAAACTAATTCTTTGGTAATATAAATTACATTATTCCTTTAGACATAGGCCAACATTAATCATACCTAAATTCTTGAATCATCTACCAAGAGTCTTATGGATCAACTGACACCTCTAGTGTTCCCATTGAAGACGTCCATAAATCTTCTATTTTTAAAATTTTGTTCTTGCATTATGATTCATTTTTCTAGGGCTCAAAATTGAGTAGGTTGTCGTTGGGTTTACACTATCAAGTGCCTCCCTAATGGTTCTATTGAGTGCCTTAAGGAGCGGTCAGTTGTTGGAGAGTATTCACAGAGACTTATGATGTTGACTATCTGAAGACCTATTGTATGGCCCGCCTCAATTCAATTTAGATCTTGCTCTCTGTTGCAGTTTAGATACTTATTCGAAGAGTGTCTCTCTTGAAGAGCTAGTTCATTCCTTCTTTTCAAGTAACTTAGTTTTGTAAAACAGCTTCCTTTTCACCGGTTTCCTCCATCATAATTTGGTATCAGAGCTTGAGATCCATTTGGAAATTCAAGTTCTTTCTTGCCCTTTCTATTCTACAGCATAGCCCATGCAAGATTCAATCCTTGCACTCTTTTTCTTATCCTCTACCAGGTGAGCCTAAGGATTTGTGTATATGACACTAGTAGTATAGATAGAAGGAACAAGAAAGCTTCTGCAGCACATGAACCTGAGGTAAAGGTTCATCCCAGGCAACAGCCACAACCAAACCAAGGAGAACCCTAGGTGAATCGGATCTGACTGTGAAGCTGCTAAGGGGGCAGCTTGCTGCCTTGACAGAGGAAGTGAGAAGAAACTAACATCATCATCCTAAAAATGATGGTGAATAATCTGAAGATGCTGATGCTGATAGCAACAACAACTTCAATAACCCATTTGGCCAACCTGTGAGAGGAAAATAGCAAGTGCCTGTGCAAGAACCAAGGCCAGGTTTTGTGCATTTGCAAGTTCCTCAAAGAGAAGAACCAAACATCAAAGTTGACCTTCCAAAATTCCAAGGGAGCCTGAATCCTGAAGAATTTATGGACGTTGAATCAAATCGAGAAGATCTTTGAGTACTATGAAGTCCAAGATTCCAAGAAGGTGAGGTTGGTCTCTACAAGCTGAGATGAAGAGCTTCAGCCTGGAAGGAACAACTCCAAGTTCAGAGACTTAGGAGGGGCAAAGGAAAGATCCAAGAATGGTTCAAAATGAAGCAGAAATTGCAAAATCAATTTCTTCCTTTCAACTATATGCAAGCTATCAACAGAAATGATTCTTGGCAAAAAAAGAATGATAAGGGAAATGCAGCAATGTGTTTTTTTGTTAATGCAGCATCCGACTCATCGAAGGCAGCCAATACATGCAAAGAAGGTATAGCTATAAACCTTGATAACACCTTTGTAGCGCCCAAAAAAGATATGCTGATGAATGCACCCGTGTATAACCAATATAAAGAAAAAGAAGAAATGTGTGATAGAGTATTGGTAATTGAAGACAATAAAGGAGGGGAACGCATTCAAGAACCCATATATGATCAATACGTGGAAAAAGAAGTAGATGCTCACATTGAGGAAGAAGAGGATTTATCATTTTTAACAAACATCTTGCAAATGGAGGATGACAAGTGGCTTAAAAGTAGTTATGAGGATATGGTGTCACAATAAGTTTTTAGCAATCTTGAATCGAAGAATCAAGACCAACCCCAACCACAAAAACTATCTTGCTTCAAGAAAGGAGGTGAAGTTAGAGATTCAAGAAAGTGCTTAGTGCTATTAATTAACGACTTTCAAGATATGTTCTCTGTCATGTGACAACCATGAAGGTTTACCATCTCTTACTTGGGCGTGAAATATCATGTCCATATCAAACCATTTTGGGTGGAAGGAGAAACACATTTAGATTATACAAGAAAGGAGATCATTACACATTGCAACCAAAGAAGGTTGGATGCAAGAGCGTCTACATGGCTGCTTACACTTGCAACCTTGACACAAAGTAGCAACAGTCCTTAATCTCTAGCATGATGCAGCAGCTTGATACAGCAACTAACAAGAATGCAAATCAGTGGAACTACCAAATCATATGCACATCTCCAAAAGTTTCAATGTGCATCACTTGCTGCCCTATCACGCACTAGATCATCTTACAACTAGCCACACTTAAGGACAAGTGTGTTCCAAATAGGGACAGCACTAATGCAGTTCGTTTTTAAAGCTAGCTGTTTACTAGTGCTTTCGTTATATTATAAGTAGTTCCTATTACTTGAAACAGAAAGTTAGTTAGTTGATAAGATTGTTAGCGATAAGTGCAATAGCCTATTAGTTGGAATTTGAGATTTCATAGGGATTTTCATGAAAGGGAATTAGAGGCTGCCTTCTCTTTCCTTGAGTTCATTCAATCTCGGATCCCTAGGGGTGGTGGGAGTGACACTTCTCATTGGTGTCTCAACGGGAATGGCAAGTTTGAGATCCAGTCCTATTACAATAACATTAGGGGTGCAGCCGCATCCAATTTTCCATGGAAAGGGATTTGGAAAGCTAAGATCCCTAAGAGGGTGGCATCTTTTGTGTGGACAACGATTCATGGGCAGATCCTTACATTGGATAATCTCATGCTTAGGGGGCGCATTTTGGTGAATTGGTCTTGTATATGCCATTGGAATGAGGAAACTATGGATCATCTCCTCCTCCATTGTCCTGTAGCTCACTCATTGTGGGTTTATATGTTTCAAATCTTTGGCACCCAATGGGTCATGCCAGGCTCTGTGGAAAGTTTGGTGGATTGTTGGAGCTATTGGCTGGGAAAATTTAATTCAAACATATGGAATATGGTTCCTGACTGTTTGATGTGGATTGTTTGGTCGGAAATAAATCGGCGCTCTTTTGAGGATACCGAGAAATCCTTGGCTCAATTACAAGCTCTTTGCTAGAAGACTTTATTTGATTGGTCTAGGTGTTGGGGCTTCTCGAACTGTTCTAATATCTTGGAGTTTATTTCTTCTCTTAGTATTGCTCTTTAAGTTTTTTATTGTTTTTTGTTGTTGTTTGTTTGTTTGTTGCTTTTCCTTGTGTTCACCATCATGAACACCTTGTATTGGCTGTCTTCTGTTTTATAGTTTGTTTAATAATACTCTTATTACCTATCAAAAAAAAAAAAAAAAAAGTTAGTTAGAGAATTTTGTTAGCCTTTGGGCAATCACATGGTAGGTTTTTGTAACTAACTTAGCAGCTTGCTTTTTTTTTTTTTTTTTGATAGGTAATAGATATTTTCATTAAAAAAAGTACAACATGTTCACGATGATGAACAGAGTACTAGAAACAAATACAAACAAATCAAACAGAAACAAAAACAGATTTCACAAAATCAAAAACGGAAATACATTGTGTAAAACCCCAAATACGAGACCACCCAAACAAAGTCCCAACTAGCAAAGGTTTCAAAAAAATCAGCAAATTTCTCAACATCATCAAAAATGCGGGTATTACGTTCCTTCCAAATCAACCACATCAAACAGGCTGGCACCATATTCCAAACCGAAGAATAGTGTAACCCCAGAAAATTCTCCCATGCAAAAAGAAGAGAAATAACCATGGCATCACCCACTACAAGATATGTTCTTTGTCATGTGACAACCATAGATGTTTACCATCTCTTACTCGAGCGATTGAACAACGCATTGATTAATTTTGTTGTTTGAAGTTCAGAACTACAACCAAGTCCCAATTATGATCTCTTATGGCATTAACATTCATCCTATGTCTTCCTTGTGGAAAAAAGACAATACGGACGGGAAATTGCTTACAAAAAAAAATCTTTTTCTTGTGAGTTTTCACTCTAAATTGACTAGTTTAAAGTGTGAATGCTATACTTCTTTTTGTTCTTTCCTGTGCTTATGATGCCAATACATTGTTCTGTATTTCATTTCTGTTTCATCTACTGTCATTTGTTTATTTATCATAACAAATATGATGTAAGACTTGTAACTTTTGGTTGTTCATATGCCTCCCCCAATTTTATATTTAGAAGTGGTTTATTGAAGCATAAGTCTCATTTCAGCCTTTTTACTTTCCTTGAGGATGCAAGAGGACAGCTTCAGAGCAAACATTTTGAGAGAATTTGTGGGATTTTTGGATGAGGAAAGCAGAGAAAGGGAAAGAAAGAAATTAGCTAAGTCTGGAGTTAAGGCACTCTGAACCAGACCAAAGAGCCACTGGGGGAGAGAAAGTAAAGGCAAGTCTGACTTGATGTGAACAATACAAAGAAGTGGGTCCCATAGGTTGCTGATGATTACAAAAGTGCCACCTTTACTCATTTTCTATAAGCCAAAAACAACCAAAACTTATTCCCAATTTTCATCACTCAAACTCAGGGCCCGTTTGGTAGAGAAGTTTGAGTAATGTTATTTGGGTGTTTTTGATATACGTGTGGGTGAAAAAGTGTGTTGAAATGTGTGTAAAGTTTTTTAAAATGTGAAAATGAGTGTTAGAACTCAGTTTTTTGAGTTTTGAGTGATGGAAATTGATTTATGGGAACAAAACCAAACAAGCTGAATTGTGGTGGGGCACAGATTTTGAGAACTGGGTGATGGAAATTGAGTTTTGAGTTAAAGTTTAGGCTAAACCACACTTAGCTTTCTATAACAGCCTTCCTTTTCACCAATTTCCACCAGCAGTGCCTCCTTTCAATGATCAACCTTCAAGCTAGGCATGTTTGATCTATATGCTCGAGCTTGAGGGAATTATTGATGTTGAGGTTATTGTTTATTTTATGTTATTATATTTTATTTTTGCTTGTTATATTAGTACAAGGCTCTTCTTGTTATTTTGCCATATTTCTATAAGATAAATATGTGCAAAGGTTAGGGGTCGATATATTAAGTCCTAAACCTTGTTTTCTTCTTCTCCTTGTCTCTCTCTCTCTCTCTCTATTTTTCATTTCCTCTACTCTCTTAACCGAAATTTTCATATTTTAAACACAACTAATAAAATGAAAGGATTAAGGTTAATCTTTTTCAACAAGCAGTAATTAAATCAATATTAGTTCCCAACTCTTAATAACTTAAGCTTTTTAGATACGCAGTAATTATTCAACTCTGCACTACCTAAGTCAAAGCTCACAAGCACATATAAAATAATGGCCTTATTTGTGATTCCTTTTATAGGTAGAGAGTAGGAAGGGAGGTGGGGTTCAAACCACAAACACATAGCATCACAAAGGATGCCAACCCCAGCTTAGTTGTGATTTCTAGAAGATGCAAATTACCAATGTCCAAGAATCTCTATTGTTATAATTGTGTGGTTAAATGATTAAATTCACCATATCCCAATACCTTAAAACTTTTGGGACAATCGGTAATTTAACATGGTATCAGAGCAGGAGGTCTTGAATTCAATCCCTGTCTCTTCCACTCTACCTCCCATTTAAATTCCCGCATGTTGGGCCTCACCTATTAAAAGGTAGTTTTGGCCCACATGTGAGGGGGGAGTGTTAGGATTGTGTGGTTAAATGATTAAATTTATCATATCCCAATAGTTTAAACTTTTGGGACAATCGGTGATTTAACACCTATAATAATTTTAAGCAAGATATCATATGTTCTTGTCTAACCCAAAAATAGCTAGAAAGAAAAAGAACAAGAAAAAATTTATCCATTTGGAATCTTAAAGAAATAGAAAATTCACGCAGCAACAAGACTGCCATAAGTAGCCAAACCCAAATGGCTATGCAAAACAGGCAATTCACATAAATGAAGTATACAAACACTTCCAAAATTAGCTCCACATTTAACATTTGAAGGATGTTAATATTACCGTCTCTAGTTGACCTTATATATCTTTGAAAATCAGTTTCTGGAGGTTTTTGGTATGACATTTCTTCACGAGTTTCAAAGCTTGTTACCTATAACAGCAAATTAGTTTAATATCAAGTTGAATTGCATAAAAGCAAAAGGCATGCAAATAAAATATTATGTGAATACCTGAGGAAGATCAGAGATGGCATCTTGAAGAACAAGCGCCTTTTCTAGAACACGAGGTTGGTCTTCATCCAAAGCAACAGTATTGCGCTGCACAAGAAGTTAAAAAAAATAATGAATTAATAAATAAAAATACAAGAGTAAATGTTTTAATGTACTGTAGAACATTACCTCAAACTCAGGTGGAGGCCAATATCTAACAATCACATCATGTGTTGGAAGCGGAAATGGGGGTAGTTTCTGCAAGAAGTGAAGAAGAGAAGAAGAATCAACTGCTTGTGTATTTACCTCATGGAAATGAAGCCATTTACTGGCCTGACAATAAATTTTGTATGATATAACAACACTTTGTCCAATGATATAACAGCACTTGGTCAATGGTCTCCAGCTGATTTTTTTGGAAGCTTGAGGGGATTGAGACAAGGGAATCTGCTTCTCTTACATTGTTTTTGGTTATGATGGAGGTTTTCAATAGGATGTTGAAGAATGTTGAGGGTGCCGGCTTACTTCATGGTTTCAAGGCTGATGGTAAAAAGGTGAAGGGGAATGTGTTTCGCATCTTTTTTTTTCTTTTTTTTGTAAGTAATAAGTTTTATTGATATCAAAAAAGGGACACTCTAGTACACAAGGAGTGTTCAGGGGTCAACAAATCAAGTACAAAAATTACAAAAATCAAGAAAATCAAGAAAAGAAGAAAATGATTGGTTTCACAAAGCAAACAACTAATCCAATAGAGTTCTAAATAAAAATAACTTGAGGTCTAGTATGGATCTCTCATTATATTCAAAACACCTACTATTTCTTTCCCTCCAAAGAAACCACATTTAACAATAGGGAACATGCGTAAGAGTGCGCTTACATGGTATGGATCTCTCATTCTTTTTATGATGCAAATGTGGATCAAATCTTACATGTTTGGATGTTACTACTTTGTTTTCAGGTTGTGGCAGGCTTGAAGGTTTACATGCGTAAGAGTGAAATGGTTCCAATAGGGGAGGTTAAAAATATGTATACCTTGGTAGAGATTTTGGGTTGTAGGGTTGGGACTTTGCCTATGTCTTATATTGGCATGCTGCTGGGGGCTTCTCATAAGTCACCTACTATTTGGAATCCTATTTTGGAAAAAATTGAGCGGAAGTTGGCCAGGTGGAAAAGGTTGTATTGTCAAAAGGTAGTAGATTAATATTACTTAAGAGTACGTTATCTAGCCTTCCAACTAATTTTTTATCTCTTTTTACCATCCCTACCCATGTGGCTAACAAAATTGAGAAGCTTTTTTTTTTTTTTTTGATAGGTAATTAGAGAACTATTATTAAAGAGTAAATAAGAAAGAGTACAAGTTGTTCATGATGATGAAAGAGAAGAAAAAGATCAAACAAATAGTAAAAAAAGAGGGTAATCAAGAAACTAATCTAAGGGAAAACATACACTCAGAGAGAGAAGAATAAGCAGTAAAACCCCAACAACAAGACCACTCAAAAAGACTACGCTGGCATAAAACCTTTAACTCATCCAACGTCTTCTCATTGTCCTCAAAGGAGCGACAATTTCGTTCCAACCAAACAATCCACATTAAGCACCCTGGAATCAAATTCCAAATGTTCGAATTATGCTTCCCAAGCCACTAATGCCAACAAGATAACAATCCCGCCACCGATTTTGGCATAACCCAATGTATACCAAAAGCCCAAAGCATAAAACTCCATAAGGTAAGTGTAACAGGACAATGAAGAAGAAGGTGGTCCACCGACTCCCCATCACAACAACACATACAACACCGATTTGCAAAAGGGCGACCCCTAAGCATGAGATTATCCAAAGTGAGAATCCGATCATAAGCAACTATCCACAAAAAGAAAGCCACTCGCTTAGGAACTTTTGGTTTCCAAACACCCTTCCAAGGAAACAAAGAATTCGGAGTACCCCGAATCGCATGGTAGCAAGACCGGGTGTCAAACTTACCATCACCTTTGAGCCGCCAACAAAGAGTATCTCTCCTCTCACCCCAATGAATACGAGTTTGGATAAACTGAAGTAGAGAATAAGATGCAACTAGCTCCCAATCTTCAAAAGCTCTATAAAACCTTAAATCCCACACTCTAACAGTACCCCCTTCCAGAATCCACAAAACCTCAAAGATACAAGCATCCTTGGTAGCTAAACACACATAGAGCTCAGTATAGAGATCTTTTAGGGTATTATCACCAATCCACCTATCATGCTAGAAGCGGATACAAGTGCCTTCACCCACTACAAAAGACAAATGCTTAAAAAAGTTCTCCCACCCTTCATGAATGCTTCTTCAAAGGCCACATCCATGAGTCCTCCTGCAAACTTTAGTACTCCACCCCCTTTGACCCTCACCATATTTTGTGGAGATAACTCTCCGCCAAAGATGGGTAACTTCATGACCATACCTCCACAGCCATTTCCCTGATAAGGCTTGATTAAATGACAACACACTTTATCCCCAAACCACCCAATTCGATGGGTACACACACCTTTCCCAAGCCACCAAAGGATATTTGAAACTCCTCTCAGAAGACCCCCAAAGAAAATTCCTCTGAATACTTTCCAATCTAGCAGATGCTATCCATAAGGTTGGCTTGTTTTTAGGCTTTTACGGGTTGAGAAGTTGCAAAGGGATTTTTTGTGGGGTGACTCCAAGACACATTTGGTAAGATGGAATAAAGTGTGTGCACCTATGGCCAATGGTGGTTTAGGAGTAAGGAATCTAACTAGTTCAAATAAAGCCTTACTAGGGAAATGGCAATGGCGTTTTGGGGTTGAGGAGACACAGCTTTGGAGAAGGGTTGTAGCTTTGAAGTTTGGGGAAGAGTGGAGGGATGGACCTCCAAGTTGGGTAGGGGTGTACATGTGTGTGGTTTGTGGAGAAGTATCTGAATGGGTTGGGAGGCTTTTAGCAGAAATACTTAGTTTGAGGCAAGGGTGGAGAATAGAGTGAAATTTTGAAAAGATCAGTGGTGTGGAGATATACCTCTCCAACTGACTTTCCCGATTTTTTACAAGATTGCTACTAAAAGAGAGACCTCTGTAGACTCTACTCTGGCACAGCAAGGGGCTAGGGGTTGGAGAAGTTGGGATGTTCATTTCATTCAGGACCCAAATGATTAGGAGGTGGATGTAGTGGAGGAGTTCCTTCATACCTTGGAATCCAATATACTTTCAACAGATAATGGAGACCGTATGAGATGAAAGTTGACAAGAATGGGGATTTTGACATCTATTCGTTTTATAATGAGTTGCAAGGTTCTTCATCCATTGTCTTTCCTTGGAAAGGTATTTGGAAGTTTAAGGCACCTCAACATGTTTCTTTCTTTCTTTGGATCGTAGCTTGGAATAAGATTCTTACGAGTGATAATTTGCAAAGTAGGGGCTTTGATTTTGTTGACTAGTGCATTATGTGTCGTTGTAGTGGGGAGACAGTAGATCATTTGCTACTTCATTGTAAAAAGGCTTATCGATTATGGAGCTTTACTTTTAGATCTTTTGGTATTTCATGGGTCTTACCAAGATTGGTTGCAGATATTCTTTTTGGTTGGTGGAATTGGTTGGGAAAGCACTCGTCTAACATTTGGAATTTAGTTCCGTTGTGTTTAATGTGGTATATTTGGAAGGGCGTAATTGGCGGACTTTTGAGGACATGGAAAGCTCCGGAGACCAATTTCTTGCTTCTTTTAGTGAATCTCTTTTTTATTGGTCTAGGGCTTGGGGATTCACATCTAGTGATTATCTCCCTTTGTTCCTTAGTTCTCTCCTTCATACTTAATTTTCTTCTTTGTTATTTTGTTTTTCTCTTTTTTGTAATCTTTGGTTTGCTTTGTGCCCTTTTTGCATAAAGCAGCTTCTTGAATATACATCTTTCTTACTAATCAAAAAAAAAAAAAAAAAATACTAACAATATATTACAATTCATGTAGCAATTATTATTTTTTCATGTTCAATGGATGATTACAGTCAAATACAATCCCCCTATTATGGGCAAACCCTAACACAAAGAATTAAGTGGACAGTTGATATAGTAACATGTTTGTAGATACTACAACAATACCAATGATAACAACAATTATAGTAATCTCACAAATCTTTCATAAAAAATAAATTCTCAATTCAAAAGAAACAAGAAATAAAGATAATTCACCTCACTAGGATGAGCACCCCACAAGAATACACGCAAGCGAAATTGCGGAAGACCAAAACAGCCGGCAGCAATTGTTCCAAGCCTTGCTTGGTAATTCATATGTACCAAACGGCTTAATGCATATCTTCCAAGAGAAGCCTTGTCAAATCTCAAAATGTCAATGACATTTTCCATCAAGACAAACTTGGGCTTTAAAAATTCCACTATATCCATGAAGACTACAATTTGACGATTTCTATCATCAGCTAATGGGGAATCAATGTTTCTAAACCGATTATAACCACTTATTCCTTGGCAAGGAGGACCCCCACAAATAACATCAACGTCACCCTGGAATTAATTTATAAATTAGGATGTGGTACAAAGGAAATAAATAATGCAGACTCTCATGGAACTTTTCCGGATCATACAATCAGTTGAAACTACTTACTGGCAGTGGCAAGATTTTCAATTTCAGCCCATTCCAAATAAAATCCTGTATCCTTTCTTGGCAATTACTGAGAAAATACAGTTATACATGCATTGAGCAACAAGGAGAGAGAGAGAGAGAGATAGATCTTTGGTCACAGAGTAATACCTTAATGCTTCTACTGGTTCCCATGTGTCTTCACTTGCACTATAACCCTTCCAATGCACCTAACGAAACAGCTAAGAGAAGAAAATCATCTTCACCAAACTACAATATCAAACAAGAGAAAATGAATATAAAAATAATTCAAGACACAATTCAAGTAAAATTATGGCTACACCTTTCATATAGTTATTTTGCCTGGACTTTTATTTTTTTTATTTTTTATTTTTGATAGGTAATAAGACTTTTATTGAAGAAACTGAACAGCATGTTCACGATACACTCTGAACAAGAAACAAATACAAGAAGTTCAAGAACTAAAGCTTGTAGATTGTAAGAATTCAAAATTTGAAATACAATACATACAAACCCACTAAAACAAGGTACCAAAGAGAGGAGATTTTAAGAGGTCTAAGAGTCTCTCATTGTCCTCAAAGGTGCAGGTATTATGTTCCTGCCAAACTAACCACATTAAACATGTCGGAACCATATTCCATATAGTTGACAAGTGCTTTCCAAACCAATTTCTTCAAGCAAAAAGAAGAGAGCTAACCATTTTTCGGCATTACCCACTGAATCCCAAACAGCCCAAAAACTGCACTCCATAAAGCACAAGAAAACTTATAATGGAGTAGAAGATGATCCAAAAATTCCCTACCACAACAAAACATACAACACCTATTAACCGGGAACTGACCTTTATCAACTAGATTATCAATGGTGAGTATCCCACCCCTAGCTATTGTCCATAAAGAGATAGACACCCATTTAGGCATCTTTGCACACCAAATTCACTCCCAAGGAAACACATTAGTTCGAGGACCAAACAACAGCTTATAGTACAAGCGCACATCAAACACATCAGTCTTAATCAACTTCAAGTCAGATTATTAGCCCCCTCACCACTCAGCATAGAAGAATAAATAGGCTAAAAAAAAGAACAAATATTTCCATAACAAAAATTTTGACTGGACTATAAGTTGTTATGATTACTTAGAGCACTCATAGCAACCTCAACAAAGGGAATTTTTAAAATTTTACATGACAAACCAAAAAACACCCCCACATCAGGCTCAATAAACTACCAAAAAAAATTTAGCAATGAACAATACCTTAATACTCTTACTAATGTACTGTTCATCAACAAAACTAATATATATTTATTTATTTATTCGTTCTCTATGACTCTCTCTCTCTCTCTCTCTCTCATGTATTTGTGACTTCTTCAAACTTCCATCAAAGCCACCACCACCAATTAAGACCGTCAACTCAACCCCCCCCCCCTTCCTTTGTCTCACTCTCTCCTTGCTCACCCTCTCTCTCTGTCCGAATCTTTCTAGCCAAGACCCATGCTCCTCCTTTTAACGGCCAATGCCACCATCACTAGCAGTGGCTCTTGTACTCGCTACTCCTTTCTCTCTTGACCCACACTCTCTTTAATTTCTCTAAATCAGTTCAACCGAACTAACTTAAACCCAAACCGTCACTCTCTCTCTCTCCAAAGCCTAAATCAGTGCCTAAGGGATACTCAATAGCTTGTATAGGTTCCAGATCCATGAAGCAAAAATTGCAGAGCTCACAAATCGAGTCTTAGTTGAGGCGTCGCAATGGTGTTGCTGTAAAAGGGGGTGGGGAAGAGATTAAAAAATATATTTATTCATTTTTAAAGAATGAAATATAATATATAAATATAGTAGAAAAATAAAAATTGTGCTAATGTAGGTGTCTGTTTGTTAAAATAGCAAGAGTGGAGTTTATTGGGTTAGTTACTTAGTTTAGCTAAAATTCTATAGAAGCTGATGTGGAATGCTCTAAATATCTATTTCTAATACCATATGTTGTATTTGTTTCTACTACTCATCAATCTAGTAGATGCAATGTTGCGAATTATTTAGATATCAACAATAATACTTTTAGCTTATATGATCATTGAACAATGCTTAAGAACAACCATGGCAAAAGTTCCATTGGTCACATTTAGGCTTTAGCCAAAGGGCACAATATGAATGACGAACTTTTTATTATAAAGACTAAGTAAAAAAAAACAAATAACTCTCAAATACTGTCACCAGATGGCATTTTCCACAAAAAGAGAAAACATCATTTACCTTAAAATGTAATCCACGCTTGCCTTTCCTATTGGGATTACCATAGCAAATATCAACTAGTCTAGAAACTTCATATTCACCAGAGGAAAACTCATCATCACTAGAATTTTCATCACTTTTGTGTGATCTTAAGGTCTCAGCCCTTGATTGACGTGTTCTTCCTACATCACTGACCTTATAACGTCTACATAGCTTTTCCCATTCCTTCAATAGTTCTAGAAAATCCTCAGCAGTTTCATTCCTGACCTATATAATTAGGCATAAAAATATTTTGTAATACCTCCAAAAGACTTAATCATATTATGTTGAAATCCAATAATAGATAAAGTTTACTCACGTGTGTATCTGGATGATTGAGTTTCAAACTTTTACATGCAGATTTATCACAATCAAGGGCCCATCTCTATAGTAGGGGAAAGAAAATAAGATAAGTTATAAAAGATAAAATAAGGCATCTAATTAGTATGAAATGCATGGAAATGAAACAAAAAATTTTATAGAAAGTACCGCTGCAAGATTAACACCAGAAAGTTTGGCACCAAGGCACAATCCAGTTGACATCCCACCGCAACCAGAAAAAAGATCTAATAGTACTAAGTCAGCTCCATGTGTTTCACAATTGGGTACATTCTCCAAAAAAGTTCTGGTGGCCATTGTATGGACAGACTTAATGCCATCAGGTGATGATACATTGTGACTCTTAACAGAATTATCTGAAGCAAATAAGAAATTTGACTACATTAATATATGAGATCTTAGTCTTCAGTCCCAATTGTTAGCTTGGAAGGCTAGGGGTTACACAAAATGAACTAGATATAGATGTCTGTTCTCAAACTTTTGAGGTAAAATAAAGAATATCAGATACTTAAAAAAAATAGCACAGTATTAGTCAGATTTTATGGATCCTACGAACAAAGTAAGTCGTATGACAATGAGCCTTGTGCACTGCAAATGGTCCTTTTTATCCTAGAGATGTTTCAGCAAACATCTTTTTGAACATTTTAATATTGAAAGAAATAAAATGAACAAATTGCATAATAAATTGAAGGCCTTCATGTGTATTTAAGTGGGATGATAAATGGAATGGAATGGGAATTAACGCTCCAATTAGGTGGAGGGGGAAAAAGGAAAGGAAAAAGCTCAGGGATAGGAATAATCCTTTGATTGAGAAAAAAAAGAGGACAGAGAAAGGATTTTTTTGGGGAGGGGAGGGGGCTTTTTGGCCAACTTTCAATCTCTCCAAGTCTGGCCGATCCCCCAAACCAATGGGCAGAGATGGATGGAGACATAAATGCTTAACATCTTAATGTTGTGTTTGTAATTATGAATATATCCTTAAATAAATACATTTTTAAATAGGCCCCACAAGGAATCACATTTTTTTTTTATAGGTAAAAAATAAAATTCTTAATGGTAGGGATCAATAATAAAATAAGTGATTTTCATCTTATTTCTCTTCTTTTTGATAAGTAAATAATTTATTATTAAAAGGGAAAAGAAAGCATAGCCATGTAAAAAAGAAGTGTACAGCAGGTACACCAATATCAATCATCTCAAGCAAAGAATCGAAAGAGGAGCTGGAATCGTTTACCCACTAAAACAAAGTTTTGAAGAATAAAAGCTTAAGGTCAAAAATAGAGGTTTCAAGTCTTTCAAATGTCCTGGCATTCTGCTCTCACCAAATGTCCCACATTAGGCAATAGGGGATCATACTCCAAAGCGCCACATTATGGCTCTTATCAAAATTGCCTTGCTAGCTTGGTAACAGCCTTTGGCATAACCCACTAAACCCCTTACAAATGGAGGAGCGGGTGATCAGTAGTCTCCCCTCCCCCTTTACAAATATAACAACAGTTGACAATAATTACTCAATGCTTCCTAAGGTTGTCAACAATTTAGATTTTCCACAAAGCTGTTGTCAAGCGAGAAAGCTGACCCTAGAGGGTGTGGAATGTAACATCTTAAAGTAAGATCTTACCTCAAAAACATTCCGAGATAAAGGATTCTAATGGAGAGTATCCACCCCACCCTGCCTTATCAACCCTGAATAGAGCAGTTCCATAAAAGAGGGTACAGACTCCAGACCCCAATCATGAACTAGTCTGACAAGGAAAATATCCCAGTGGTAAGAGTCGCCTACATGTATCAAATGATCCCCCACCGCAGCAACCTTGTCTCATGCAATATTAAACAATTATAGGAATCTATCTTGCAGAGGAGGTCCATCACACCATGACTCAAGCCAAATTCTGATAGAAGAACCATCGCCAACCTTGAAGCTTGTATGCTAGCGAAAACCCTCCCAACCCGTCTTAATAAATTTCCAAATACTTAACTTGTACGGCCCTTGAGGCATGTTTGAACACTAGCCCCCCATTCATCTTTCTTCTCTTCTATACAATCAAATTCATCCTTCTCATTTCTTCTAAACCCTTGTGCTTTCACCTCCCTTCTCTCTTAACTCCCAATTATTATGAAAAAAGGTAATGAGAAGTGTACTAGAATTTGCGATTGAGCAGAATACTAACTCCCACATTGATAAGCAGAGTGTTTACTTATTTATAATGTAATTGATTATTAGGTTTCAGTATCTTGTCCAGCAACTAGGCCAAACCCGAATGCATGGGGAGAGGTGAGGAGGTCTGAAGGTGAGGAGGACTGAACTCTTGAAAGTGAGTAAGACTACCGTGCCTCTGTCTAATCTAGCTTTCTATTCAATTTCCATTACTAGAGAAATTCTAATTTTATTATTATATTTTCTCCCACATGTCTTCCTTTTGTTGTTTCTTCAATACAACAGCATAAGTTGACCCAAAAGTTAGTCTCACACCACCTTAAGAGATCTAATTATGAGCCTCTGCAAAACATCCAAACAATAATTTTTCTGCAATCAAGGAAACAACAATGCAGCAGTAACTTTAACTACACAAAGACATGAATTGTTCCATCTATTGTTGGGAAATTCAAGTACCATTGCTTCCGGTTAATATTCTGGAATTCATGATCTGGACCAATGCAAGAGTGGAAGTTTTGTGCACTAGGTATGACCTTTATAATTTGTACCAATAGAATCATTCAATATTAATCGGGCGTCTACGCCAATAAGCGAATTCCCCAACTAACAAAAATCAACGAACAAGTTCTAATAGCAATAAAGTTGGGGAGAGAAGGGGAAAACTAACAGCTATTGTATCCACATGGCGCATGCTACACTGAAACTGCCATCTACCACCAGACTTTTATTAATTGTGTCAAATCGTATAATATTTTCCCCCAATAGATGGACACATTCTCTCCCTCTCTTCCCATTCCCCATTCTTTTTATCACCTAAACCCAGTACCATACGACTTCTTATTGGAGCAAAACTTGATACTTTACGAACGTGTATAAAATTTTATAATTAAAAAAAAAAAACCTTCTAATGTCATCATGATCTCCCCCCTCCCCCCCACCCCCTCCTCTTTCACCCTGCAAATGACAACATGACTTCTCACTAGAGCAAACCAGACACTTAAGCAATTTGTTTTAAAAAAAAAGTCTTCTACTGCCATCAAAGAGTTCACACTATCCACATAGGCAATGTTTGCAAAAGAAAACGTTAAACAAATAATTGTTATCATTCAAGAGCATTAACCTACTTACCAATTACCAAAGAGCGAAATGTGGTATAATCAACACAGTACTCCATATCATAATAGAAGTCAATCCTCGGAATAGAGTTCGATCTTAAACCTACCTGTAACAAAGGCACAAAATGCATCGAAAGAATTCAACAATATAAGATCCAAGCTATATTTTTCTTTCAAAAAAGAATATTTAATAGAAAAGGCTAGCAGGCAAGCTTGATGTGTACCTTAGGTGTTATTTGCTTAACAGTGACTTTTGAAATAATACAATCCAGCAAATTATCATTCATTATTGTAGAGTAGAACAGACGCCTCTTGTCATGAAAACCACCCTCATCTTGGATAACCTGAGCCAAAAAAAAAATGTAAAAAAAAAAAAGGATAACAAATATTGAAAAGAACAAGTCTTATTCAACACAATTTTAACACTCACTGTGTCTTCAACTCTGTAAAACCACTGGACTCTGAAATAATGTTCTACATCAGTTGTTTTGAAAAATTCCAAGATCCTACCTACATGTTTTTGCCCACCATCACCCTGTAACAAGTGTTTTGCATATAAATCAAAATATCCAGAAGTGAACTTAAGAAGTGGCACACTTTTTTTTCTTTTTTTGATCAAAGAAAAGAATCATATTTAAACAATATGCAAAGTGATAATTTGTAGTGACAACAAAAGAAAACAAAGATACAAAAGCTGAATTTAATAAATAAAAAATAAAATAAAAGTTCTTTTACCATTATATATGCACAATCTCCAAGACTGAATATGCAATTGTCAACTTTAGCTTGAGCATAATGGCATTGCACATTCCAAATTATCTTATCTTCTTCATCCTCACTGCCAAACATGCATAACATTAAAAAAGAAAAAATAGAGAAAAAAATACATGAAATACAACCAACCAAAAATAAATAAATAAATAAAACCAAAAAAACAAAACAAAACCAATGAGATAAGCTTGTGGTTATTACTCACTCAAAGTTTAAGTGATGACTATTGGATCTTTGACTCTGCAATTGCCAATAAAAACGCAATCAAAATTTTAGAAGTAAAATGTCAAATGCTTTAATATGGTGAATTCAAGATAAAATACCAATTCAGACAAAAACAGTGAATGTTACACCCCACAGCCAAAAGATTATGAACCATGCCATCACTCAATAGAATACAAGTCAACTAGTCACATGGGAAAAGGGAACAAAACAATTAGACAAGGTTTCGATGCATATTAATAAGTAGGAAGGATTATAACAACTGGGAATAAGATCTCTTTAGATTTCATGAATGATTTACCAGGAGGAACCTTTTTCTGGTCAATGCATTGTGAGCACCTAAATGATGCAATCAGAGAACATAAAACCATTTAGTATCAGCCATCATTGTAACAATTACCATAATAGCATCAACTGCTAGATGAATGTTCCAGTTAACTTCTTTCTCATCTTTTTCTGGAAGTCTTAAATTACACAAATTATATTTTGCTAACAAAGTAAACTCCTTCCGGCCCACAATAGATGATAACCTTTTTCTTTCTAGGTTGCCCATAAATACATGCATCTTTCCAAATTTGAAAGTTCAATCTCCCGTATTACCTTCACCTTTTCTTAAAATAATATAAAATTGCATGTCACCCATACCATTGCACGTGCTGCAGAACTAAGGATAGTATTTAAATATAGAAAATCAAAAAATGTGAAAATATGTAGCAAATAAAATTATCTTCACAGTTATTTTAACGGTAAATGATAGCCAATATATGCAATTTAAGAGGGACTAAATCACATCAGAGTATCAGACCTTTATTAGTAACAAAAAATGATTCCATACAAATACCAACTTACCAAGATATAGAGCATTATATTTAATCAAAGCTATAATAATTGCAGATGAATCAGAGAGTCCAGAATAAATTATAAACAACAAACTAGAGAACTTTAATGAGGACTTGTATCTCAACTCTGTTGTAAAGTTAAAAACACTCTTTTTATATTTGGCCTTTTTTCCCTTTATTTCCATAAAAATAAAAATTTTAGTAACAACACATTTAAGTATACAAAAGCTACTGCCAAAATTATTAGTGGAACATAATAGATCCAGAATTTTAAAAATAAAATGATGAAGGGACTACCTAAAGTAGTTATTCAGTCATACACAATGTCAAGGATAAAGAATAACCACCTAGGCGTGCTACAATCTGAAGAGTTTCATAATCAAGAACATCATGTTATCCCTAAATTCAAACAACTTGGTAGAGTTGGATTATCAGGACCAACCTTTTGTGTATAAATGGGTCTACAACCATTTAAATCACACAGAAATTAATAAAAACATCCCTTGGACTCAATTTAAAAGATAAAAAATACATTAACAAAAATAAATGATTAATGCCCAGAAATTGATATGATGCCTTTGTCTTTCTTTTCTTTTTTTTCTTTTCTTTTTTTTCAAAAGTACAGGTGCATTTGATACCTTTACAATGAGGACAAGCTTTACTTAGATATAAGACAACCAGCTAAAAACTGAAAATAAATTGGTAGAGGTCTCTAAAAAATCAGAATTGCCATCCAATATGTTTAAGACTTAACATAGACACATATGACTAAATATCTGCAACCAAGAGAATTCGGAGTCTTTAAAATACATCAAGGTCATCAGATTTTTATTTTGCCATGCCCCCCACATTTCATGGCTTGATCAAATTAAGTCCTCACATTCAGTGTTCACAATCAGCACTAAGATGTAGGCAACCAAAAACAGTTGAAGATCAAACCAATTGGATGTTGAAAAGCAGTTTATAACTGAAATACCAGTCTGGATATGTCCAGCCATGGAAACAAGATCAACAGGTAGCTCTGCTAACCAGCACCATTCACATCAGATGGAAGTCATAAGGCACATAAAAGAACATGATTTACCAGGTCAACTTGTTAATATGAAGATCATCAAGTAGGAAATGCCCAACTATGCATTCAAGTTCAACATATCTGAAAGAGTTTTGACACAATTTGAAATATGTAAAAAGCATTGGAACCAAATTTAAAGTATCTGGCGTTTGAGTATAGCCACAATACATATAGAAAGCAACCAAAAAGGGGTAGAACTGACTAATATATGTAGCCATCAGTGAAAGATAAGTACAAATTCAACGCCAACTGGTAAAGTAAAATCAATGCAAATATAAATTTGATAATGACCTTCATTTCATAACGCCAACGCCACCTTTCTTGAGCTTCATCATCAGGAATTGGATCACCAATAAAGGAAGACATATTTTTGCCCTTTTTGCGTTTCTCCTCTAAAGAAGCTGTGGCCTTAAATCTCTTTGAACACCGTTTCTCACCTGACTCAGTCGAATCAACAAAAGAACATTCCTTTTTTCCATTTTCATCCTCAAACAAAGATGTTGTTTCTTTCAGAGATTGTCTCAAGCATTTTTCATCCAAATTAAATTTTTCAGAAGAGGGTATTATACTCATGTTGGAAGGCAGCTCATCTAATGTAGAAAATCCACTGGAAGTAGAGTCAACTACTTTCAAAACAGCTTCTTCTTCTTCATTGGCACTAAAAAAGACAAACCTAAATTAGCAACGTAAGTGGAATTGAAATGCAAGTAGAGAACATACACCACGAAAAGCCATGTCAGCAGATTTTCACTCACTTTAATGTTAAGCTCTGACCTTCTGGAATTTTGCTCTGTCAAATCCATTAACCCATACTCAGAAACCAATAAATTTAAAGGGAGTAACAATTTTTTATATAAGTAAAAAGAGAGTAACATATTAGCCTACAATAGCAGTAATAAACATTGAACTAGCATGAAAAAAGTTGTGGACTGTGTCCCAATGAGCTCTAGCTCAAAGGGAACTTCTGCATAAAAATGGGTAGATGGCTGGAAGGTGTGGTCAAGCATCTTAGGCCAAAAAACAAGGAGGAATTTGGTGATGTACCTATTCGTAAACAATAATACTTATTACTTGAGAAGATTCATTCTCATTCAGGTGTTAAATGCTATAGAGCTTCATCATCAATCTAGTGTGAGTGAGTGAGTGAGTGAATAAGGTATCCCATTTCATTTCATAATAAGAATACCTTGAGGTGGTCGGTTGATCTAGCATTTTGAGGCGAAGCGAATCTGGAGGTGGAAGAGGAAGAGCGTCGTCTCGGCGGTGGTGACTTTTCGGAGTTTCCCAAACTGCCCCTATCGGAATTCAATCTAGGCGACCTTCTGAAACCCTGAGAAGGAGACAGCCTCGGCGACCTCCTCCTGACCACCTCACATTGCATTATTAAAGTGGTTTTCTTAGCTACATTATTATTATTATTGACTTTTGGAGAGGAAGGCACCGGATCGCTGTTGCTCTCCTCAAGCAGCAGATGCAAAGATTCGGATTTGGATTTTGGAGAGGAAGACATTTTTGCTTGCGATTTGGAATTGGAGAGAGAGAGATTCCAATTCCAAATCCGAATCTTAAAAATAGACTTTAAACAGACATAACACAAGAGAGAGTGAGTGCGCGTCTGAATCTGAAATGTAAGTAAGAGAGTACTGTTCTGACTCTGTGGGTGGTGTTTTGAATTTTGATTTTATAGAATAGAATAGAATGGGAGCGTGCAGCGCCACTGCTGATGCTGACACGAGGCCCGAGAGGGTGCTCTCTCTGTGTCTGTGATATGATTGGGTGAGATAGAGGCCTGGCTTGCTTCCCTTATGGATGGGTAGCATGTTTTTTCGTACACTTGTTATTTGGGTGCCTTTTTCTTTTCTTTTTTTTTTGTTTTTTGTATATGTATGTCTAAAACGAGGACTTTTTTACTTACACGAGTGGAGGAGTGGAGTGGTGAGTCATATTACAGTCGATACACACTTTTTTGTGGCGGGAATTTTTGTCCCCACTGCTTTTTTTTTGAATTAGAAAGTTCAAATCATGTATTTATTTGGGCAAAGAGTCATGAATTAAATTAATTAACACAACCCATTTGGTGCTCACTCTTACTCCGACAGAGACTCATGTATCTGTCAACACTTTACAGTTTACACTGTTATAGGTTCCCCAAACTATACCGGATAAATTGACCTTTTACATTCTACATTGTGGGTCCCGCCTCCTTGTGAGGTGCCCGGCATATATGCCGGGTACAGGATATAGATTTCTACTGCAAAAATAAAAAGAAAAAAATCCTTGTATTATGTAGGCATAAAAAATAAAAATAAAAATAAAAAACCACTTTTGGGGCTGTTCAGTAGTAATATAATTTCAAATACATGTTTTCAGTTTTCAAATAATTCAGAGTCCATTTGGTACATGTGTTTAAAAAATAAAAATTGTTGTTCGAAAACATTTATGAAAATACGTGTGGGTGAAAAAGTGCATTGAAATGCGTGAAATGTTGTTTAAAAACTAAAAATTGTTGTTTAAAAACACAAACCAAACACCGAATTCTTAAAAAGGAAAAATCATGTCTATTTTGGTTCTTGCCATCATCTTAATAACATAAATTGTTTATATGGTAGATAGAGTGCACTGTTTATACAGTAAACGCTGACATAGCTAATAAAAAATTTATGGCTAAACTACATATTTGGTCCTTAATGTTTACACTATATTATAATTTGGTCTCTAACATTTCAAATGTATCAAAATAGTCTCTAACTTTTTGATGTTTGAGTCAAAATAGCCATTGTTGTCAAGTGATGGATGAATGGAAAATACTTACGTGGTTAACGGTGGTATTAAAATGTTAACCTTTTTACTTTCAGACTTATAAGTGTACACATTTCTTTTAATTCTTTAATACATTTATATATTTTATATCAAAATAATAATTAAAATAAAATTTTGTTTGTTGAGGATTATGAACATATCTCGGTTGATTCTTAAAATTGTCATGAGTGGATTTTAACTTTCATTTATTTGGTAGTATAATACACTAGTACAAAACAAAGAAACGTGGTTGTGAATTTGGAAATTTGGAATGCTAAATAAATATTTATGGATTTATTGGGTCAAGAATGTTCTTTCAAAAAATGAGAGTGTTCTTGAGCCAAAACTTCTCAATTTTTACTTTAGATCTTTATTTCTCTTGTTTTTGTATGTTTTTTTATGCTTTGGAAAAGAGAAACATAAAAGTGAAGCAAAAATATACATTTACCCCCGTTTTTAACAAATGTAGGTTATGGGAGGCAAACAAAAGTTACTCCAAATGGGTAAAGTGACATTTTTAAAACTAAAGATAAATAAATGGATTTTGGGCCAACCCACATGTGGGTTTACTGTAATTACCCCACGAATCTTTGAAGGTCTTTGTGTTTGATCTTTGTGGAAGAATGTATACAAACTTTGGAATATAAATTCCTCAAGTTTTCATTCCTTCTTAGTTCTTCATTCTCCTTAGGGTGTGTTTATTTGAAGGTGAAATAGGGTGAATGGAAAATTTTAGAGAGAAAATAGAAAAGAAATTTTTTTTTTGGAGTGTGTTTAGTTGGGTAGAGAGGAAGGAAAATAAATAGTGGAGTCCAGGTGTTTTCCCTCCGAGCCCACCAAAAAATTCTCTCCAAAATGGAGAGAAAACTGTGAGGAGAAACTCACTAAAAGATCTGCCCAAAATGCCCCTCACATTCTTCTTTGCTAACTTTTTTTTCTTTCTTTCTTTGTTTCAGGTTCATGTTGTTTCATGATTTTTTTTCTTTTCATCCCACTTTTTTCTTTTTCTTTCTTTTGTTCTGATCACTTTCTTCCATAGTTTATTTCCCCTTTTTTTTCACTGTTACTAACATGCACGTTCACGTTATTTTGGTTTTTTTTTTTTTTATAATCTCACTGTTTTCTTTTTCTTTCTTTTGTTTTTATCACTTTCCTTTCTCTCTTTTTTTTTTTTTTTTTTTCACCAGTTTTATGATCTGACTTGTGCCTTTAAAATAATAATTTAAAAAAGTGAAATGTCCATACATAATGTTTTAAATAAATAAATGTGTATAAAAAATGGTATAACATCTTGTTTTTTTTAATAGGGACATAATTGTAAATTTATACCAACTTCATTTTTCATAGTTTTCAATTTCTCTACTTTTCTATCCTCCCAACCAAACACATATAAGAGAATACTAAAGTTATGTTTGGTAACAGTTTTTATTTTCTATTTTCAGAAACTTGTTTTTGGGAATATAAAGAAAAAAAAAAACAGTTTTCTTGTATTTTTGAAATCAAAAACATGTTTGGTTAGATGAAATTAAATTTTTTTTTTTTTTGAAGAAAAAAACAAAAAAAAAATACTAAAATATGTTGTTACTAGGATTTGAACTTTAATGCTAACTCATTAAATAAGACAAATTCATTAAATTAAAAACATATTTTCATTGACTTTTGAAAATTAGAATTTGAGAATAACATTTTACATGTTTTCAGTTTCTTTCACAAATTGAGAACAATTTTTGTTTTTTGTCTATTTTAATTTGCCAAACAAGTTTTTTAGTTTCAAAAATAGAAAATTGTTTTTGAAAATAAAAAATAAGGGGAAAAAATAGTTACCAAACATATCCTAAATCTTTTCTATCCTCCCACTTTTCTATCCTCCCACTTTTCCACTCCTCCAACCAAACAAACCCTTAGTGTTTTAGTTTTAGTTTTTTTTTTTTTTTTTTGTTCGTTTGCATTTTGTGTTCTTTTGATTTAGGTTTGTGGGGTTGTGTTCATGTTAAAGATGAATACGATTTAAATTTATGTATTTTTGTTTTTTTAACTCTTTTTAAATTGATAAATTATTATTTTTAAATCAGATGCTGACATGGTATTTTTTTATTATTATTTTATTAGTCACGTTAATATTTATTGTGCAAATAGTGCACTCCATCTACCACATAGACAATTTTCATTACTGAGATGATGGTAGGAACCAAAATAGACATGGTTTTTCATTATTAGGGACTCAGGTAGACGCGACTAAAAAGTAAAGACCTAAACAAGAATCAGCCCAAAATGTAGAAACTAAAAGTGCATTTATGCCTATTATGTATAAAAGCTTCTTCCTATTAAATGTTTTAATTGTCATTTTAACCATTAAAAATTATGCAGTAATTTTACTTTTATCCTCTTTTGGTGTAAATACAATAAAACTATAATAAGAGAAACATGATTACAATATTTTTTTCGTAATTTTTGAGGGTTTGTCAATGGTAGGTCTTTAGCAGCATTATGGAGAGTTTTGTAAAGGAGGTTCAATGGCGGTCACGACACATCTTTAGATGCATTAATTAAGGAGTAAGGGGTTGATCTTTTAAGGAGTATATTAACGTTGTGTGTTTTGATGCAGGTGGTGGGTGGACTTTATCAGTGGTCAATTTGTGAGGGGTCTTGAAGGGAATCGACTGGTGTAGACGAAGGTCGGTGATGCTACTATATAGCTAGTGGTGATGTTAGTAATTTGAAAAAAATATGGATTTGGTGGGTTTTGGATCTTAGCAACGGCAACAACTTGGGGGTGGTGGGTTTTTTCTAGTTTTTTCCCTTCTTTTTTTGGTTGGTAATAAAGCTTGTGAATGATGATGACTGAAGAAGAAGAGGGTGGATGTCTTTTTTTGGGGGGGGGGGGGGTGGGTTACATCGGCAACAATGCTTCAAAATGACCAAATTTTTAGAAATCGACCAAATAAAGAAAATGATTTCCATAGCATTTTTTTGGAACACAACCACATCGAAAAATAAAATGTTTTCAACTGAAAACATTTTACAATGAAACAAATGGAATATTGTTGAGAATCTAAGTTCCAAAAATGTTGTGAACTTCTAATTTTAAATTTTAACTTGATATTAAGACGAAATTTTAGGATTTATTATAAAATAACTATATTTTAAGATATCATATATTTACACCTTATGTTTGGAATGAGAGATCGAAGAGGAGATAAGAGAAGGCAGAAAGATGTGAATGTGTTATATTTTATTATATTATGGTGACTTTTTCTCTACTCTATTCTTTTTTCCCTCTACTACCTCTATTCCTAACATATTATGATGATTATTGTCGTGTTTTTAGTTGACACTACGACATTGAAAAATCTTACAATAAATTTTATAATTTGAAATGTTAGATCATACTTTTAGGTATTGCTTATTTCGATTCAAAATGCACTATTAGGAACTTCTAGAGGTATATAGACAATAATTGTTGTAATGTTATTGTGGGGCCAAAGAACTTAGCGACCCCAGCCCACTTTGTACTGGGCCCAAGGCCCGCGCCGAGGAGAGAAAAATGTTCGAGGACGTACAATGAAATTCCAAATGGCCTAGAGATGTTGCCGATGACGATCCTGTTCTCGGCATTCCAGAATCCAAAAGGAAAGAATGGCACGCCATCAAAGGCAGCCTCCTAAAGTGCTCCCAAAAAAAAGGACGAGTATAGTAGGACACACATGGGGGTACGGTGTAGGAGCAGTTCAAGGAGAAGCTGTCACCTCCACATTGAATGCGCCCAACTAACATTCTGGTCGCACTAATGAGGAAAGGACCCCTAAACAGTGCGGCCTTAGTTGCCGCAACTCACAAAGAGTTTGGGAAGGTGGCTGATGGGATGAGCACTTGAGTAATGACCTGCACAATCAACAGGTGGAGGGTTAAGATCGACTGGAAAGAAGTATATAATGTGAGAGACCCTCCAAGAATGGGGGATCATAAAAAAAGAGCAGGAAGAGAGAAAAAGGGGAAAACTGTGGCAGTCTGCATGGTCTTGAAAACCACTGTAACCTAGTACTGAAGGTGGAAGAAGAATAGTACTAAGTTCCTCGGACAAAACGCCCGAGGACAAAAATCCATACTTTAACCCATTTCCTTATTGCTCAGCCCGCACCTAACCATGTCTAGTGATTGTGGTTCAGACTAAGACTTAGTTCTTAAACTCATTCTCTAAAAATTCATTGTATTAGGCCAGTTGGGTTTGAGACCTTTCGCCCAATAGAAGGAGCGCTCAAACCCACACCCTACAGTTACATTTAGTTAGTTAGTTACAATTCCAAGCATGTTAATCACATTTAACACATGTTAGAGCATCTGCACCAGTTCAGCTAAAATTTTCCATCTATTTTACAATAAGAACCTATTTTTTATATTTTACACAATCACTTTTCTGAAACACTCACATCAAATTATCTATTATATACTCTAATTTATTTAAATAATATTTATTAATATTTTATTAATATCTATCACTTTCATTAGTACATATTTTTTTCTCATCTCAACCATTTATCTCTCTCTCTCTCTCTCTCTCTCTCTCTGCCTTTGGTTCTCCCTTAGCTCTCTTCCTCTCTCATATCTCAAACCAATGCATCTGGTATAATGGTACTCCCCTGAACTCTCTTCCTCTCTCATATCTCAAACCTAACACTCACACATGGCAGAGGATCTGGCAACAGCAACAAGGCAGATCCGGCGGCAGCAACAATAGCAGATTCGGCTTTCTGTTGGATTTTTCTTGTGGGTTTTCCATTGGATTCAGTTTTATTGATTTTTGTTTGGCTTTGGGATGGTTTTTTTTTGGCGGGTTTGGATTGATTATGAGTTAGGTTTTCAGGTGGATTTGGCTTAATTTTTGTTTGGCTTGATTTTGAGTTGGGTTTTCTGATGGTTTGACTTAATTTGATGTTGATTTTAGGTCAATTTGTGGTGGATTATCAACTGTTGAAATATATTACGGTGGTGATGGTTGGGTGGTGCTGAGTTAGTGGTTGGATGTTTTTCTTTTTCCTCTTTGCTGGGTTGCTATGGTCATTGGGAAAGAGAGGGAACCTGAATGGTGAGAGAGAAAAAAAGAATAAATTATTGTTATACATTGCTACAATTATCGTGTATATTTGCACTGTTATTGTAGCAAGAGTGTGAATAGACACATTTTTTCACCCATTGATGTGGGTAGCTTGGGAGGAAAATTGTGTAAATTTCGACATATTTTGTATTTTAGAGGCATTGGTGCGGATGCTCTTAGAATTATTAATGCACATAGGGAATAATGGAGCCATTAGGATAAGGTCATGTGAGCCAATAGAATAGTTTTATGATTCTATAAATACCTAATTGTAATCACATTTCCATTTCATTGAAGAATAAATCAATTGATTGCTTAATGCATTTGCGCTCTCTCTCTCTCTCTCTCTTAATATTTCTCTATAGAATGCGATTACCTCGAATTAAGTCAATTTCCCTACAACTCTCATGCATTCCCTTACAATTCCCATTTATCCCCATTAGGACCTAACAAGTGGTATAAGAGCTATCGATCTTGAGATGATCGAATTCATTGCAGCTAATCAAGCTTTCATGGAGTTTTATTTCAAATGTAGAGATCATTTTCAGTGGCTTGTCAAGCTCTATGAACTCTTTACTCTAGACAACACACCACCACATCACGTGGTTTCCATTGCCTCTTATTACATGGAAGGAGAAGTGTGGGAATGGTTACAATATGCTGAGTTATAAGGCTTATGCACAAATTGGGTGCATTTCATATGCGCCCTACAAGATCAATTTCAAGCACCAATCTTTGATGCATCAATGGAGACTACCACCCAAGAATCTAAGATGCAAGACTAACCTAATATGCCAAAACATCTTATCCGCAAAACACATCAAATACTTCCAAGCATTTAACCACAACTGCTACTATTTTGTAACTTCTTCCCTTTACTCGCTTCCCATGATAGCTTTTAGAGACTAACCAAGATACTACAGAACATGCTATTGTTTCAAATTGAGTAAGAACTTGTTGATTAGAAAAAAAGTACACCATTATACGCTCAACTTCCATAGCAAGTAAAATAAACGAGCTATCCATAGGAAGGATCTTTGTAGCTGTAACATCAACAAGCTTTGATCCAGTAGAGCTAATTTCAAACTTAAAGCTAAAAAGAGAAATACCTCTAGGTAGATAAGCCATTTCTTCCTCCGCAACATCTATTCTTGCATTATCATCTTCTGCAAAACAGTTGCGATTTGGATTCCTTGGTTCTTTTGACATGTATCTTGATATCTCTCGATATCTACTTGACCTATCGAGACTTAGGGTCTGTTTGGATACCGTTTATTTTGCTGAAACTAAAAACTTATTACTAAAAATATTATAGATAATGGTAAAAGTTAGCTGAAATAGTATAGTGGGACCTATGAATAGTATCAAAAATTGCAGTGAGACCCATGAAAAGTAGCAAAAATAAGCTAATTAGTGAAATAATTTTCATTTTTCATTGATATCCAAACAGAGGCATAAGAAATCTTAATACCTGGCTCGACACCTCCTAATTGATTAAGCTTTGGGAAAATAGAACAATAAATTTTGTTTAAGCTTATTATGACTTGTTTTGTCTTTCTATCAGTGCCCATTAAGGTTCCCAAATATATAAAAACTACATTTTATAGCCACATCATAAAGAGAAGTTCCTACGACTTTTGTGCATCTAGGGTTTTGTTTTGAGCTACTTCCAGTCTGCTATTAAAGTGTGTCATTGTGAAGAGTTTTGCACCTACTACTACTACAATCAAGTTCTTGTTGTGGTAAGGCTGCTATGTTGATATGAGAATCATGCAATTGTTGTCAATCACATTGATTGGTAGATTTGTCCTATTTTAAGAAAAGTCCAATAGGAGTTGGAGTTGAGTTAGGATCAGTAGGTTATACTGTAGGCTGGTATTTGAGATTTGGTAAGATTACTTATACTTGTAACAACGATTTTTTATTAGTGGATTATTTAAATATAACTCCTTGGTGTTTTTCCTTTGAAGGTTTTTCCCATCATTATCATATCGCCGTGTCAATTTATTTTCTGTTGCATTTAGCTTTAGATTGGCGATGTGATTGTGCTATTAATTGGAACTTGCATGTAATTGAATTACTTAATCAATTTGGGTAATTAATTAATTTAACTACGGTCAGTTTTAAACCCAACATGAAATATATATATATATATATTTGTACAAAAATAAAAATATTAAAAAAGAAGAAGAAGATAGTTTGTTTTCCTTTTCTTATGAAATGTACAAGGGATATGTGGGTTCCAGTTAACTCAACTAGTAAAGTTTCTTATGGTTAAATAAGAGATCTGAAGTTTAATCTCTACTTACGCCAAAAACTGATTAGTGTCTTGAATTGATGATAAAAAGTTATTATCAGAAACGAATATTATAGGTTAAAACTCTCTAAAAAAAAAGGGGGGGATATTATCAATTATCACCATATACCAATGCCGTCTCCAAGCGTTAAATTTGGACAATACGACGTCATGACTCCAATTAAAAAAGAGTACAGCACCTCGTTACTACAACAGTAATTATGCTTCATGGAATCCATATGCAAGCAGCCACGTATGATTTAAGTGTAGGAGTAGGATATCTTTGCTAGAGCTATTTTAATTATTATCTACATAATAACGAAAGGATTATTGTCCAAATTGCATTGCATAATAATGCATACCACTTACTCCATAGTCCAAAGAAAAAAAAAAAAGAAGTTGAAATCTAAAAGGATCCTGTTAGATTTATGTCCTCGTGATGCCCCCCACCATTTCTTATTTTATTACTATTATTATTTTTTAATTTTCATTTTTCTTTGTACTTTTTCGAGTTCTTTATTATTCCAAGCAAATAGCCCTAGTATTCTTATATCATCCCCCACATCTCTAATATTCCTACTCCTCCTACTCCACTCTCATTCTCATCTTTGCTTTCTTGTAGAACTTTTTTGCACAGAATTAAAATGGCGGATTTGATTACACCGGATATTGAAACTGTCCAAGAATCAACGTCTACATCAAGGCCAGCAGCAAAGGGCGATGATACGCCGGATGTCCAGAGCACAGAAACGAAGATGGAGATGATGAAGCAGCAGAGCAAGGAGGCTTACAAGGACTATGAAAATTTAAGGGATGATGATGAAGAAGAGAAGCCTGGTAATGTGGAAGTTGTGGGTTGGTACATGTATGACTTTTGCACCTACTTCATTCATTCAGTTCTCATACCTATTGTGTTCCCACTCATCATCGCCCAGACCGTGTCATGGCCACCACAGCCTGTGCAAGGTTGGGACATGAGCCCCAGGGGCTTGGTTTGTAGGGAGAAGGAATCAAAATTGTGAGTTTCCTAATTTTTTTCTTCTTTATAAATTATAGCATTTGAATTCACCGTTCCTTATTTAATAGAAGGGTAGTGTTGAGGTGTTCGTTGAAAAACAAGTTTGTGTCAATAAAGTCAATTTTTGTCAAATTTTTTACCAACTTTATAGGATGTAGAGCTAATAAAGCTAACTTTTTGAGTTTCACTTATCATTTCTATATCTAACGATAAAGAGCTGTTATAACAGACGTCATAGTTTGAAAATCTCTCTAAAAAAAAAAATTGTCCTTTCCATACTATTTTAAGTCATTTCATCAATTTATACCAATTTTTTTTATTAAGTAGACTTCACAATAAATCATCCTTAACAAATACCTTACGGTACTCGTTAACATTTCCCTCAAAATAGAATGAATGAGGATGTAACTATGTATTCAAATTGTGTGATTCTAAAATAAAGTATGGTTCTTCAATCATTATAGCTTAATATATAGTTGATTATATTACCAAAAGGTGTGCAATTCAAATTACATTTTTTTTTTCTATAAAGAGATATTCACAATTCAATTCGTCAATTATCAAACTATTAAAAAAAAAAAAGAAATTTGATAACATATATGGAGTGAAAATATGTTCAAATTCCTCTCGTCAATTATTAAATTATGAAAAAAAAAATTATAACATATATTGAGTGAAAAAAAAATAGTTCTCAAGTTTAATTTTAGATATAATATATTGGGCTTTTGACTCTTTTCATAACAAGTGCCTCTTAATGAATCTGAAACAGCACAAGTTGGTTGAGAGTTTCTGTTTATATAAATACACATACAACACTGGACTGCACTGATGACTGAACTGCATGTATAATATCCTAAATTAACTTTTTATGTTTATACACCAGTTTGGTTTGATGTGTTAACTGGCTGATATATAGCGAGTTTATTTCATGTAACAATACATTACTTGTTGTGTAAACCTATTGCTTACATGGGCGGCGCTACAGCCAACCCAGGGGTTCAAATGAACCCCTGATCTGGCAAAAAAATATATAAATATATATATATATATTATATAAATTTTTTTACCCCTAAATAAAAAATTTAAACACTCTAAATCTAAATTTTGTTTAAACTCAGATGAAATAAGCATGAATATAATTATTTTAGTACTACTTTCACAATAATTTTACAATAAATGTTAAGTTGTATTTTGTAATTGGTTTTTATCTAGACCCACAACTAACATCACTTTTTTACATACCTTTAATAACTTGTCATCTAGATTTTGATATAAAAGTGTTGCGTCAATAGCATTATATATTATTAAGATTGCTTCTTCATTGAGCAAAATAAATAAATAAACCTTCTCTCTGGACTATTCCTAGCTCTGATACTATTGACCCCTATTAAAAAAACTCCTAAGACCATCACTAATTGTTTATTGCTTGTATAACATTCTTTCCGGTTTATAGTTTAAATATAAAGGAACAATCTATTGTACAATTATAGACATATAGAAATAATAACAAAATATGTATTTTCTCTCTTTATCTTTATTTTCTAATTTCTCAACAAATTCCAAAATTTTAAAATGCTAAGTTTCTATAGTTGTGTGTGTACACGTGTGTGTGTATATATATATATAAATATATAGACACTAGCATTATGCCTGTGCGATGCACGGTTTAATCAAAATTTATATGTAAATAATTTTTTTTATTAATTTACTTAAAATAAATAATAAAAATAAATGAATATTTTACTTTTAAGTTACATAATGAATGCATGTTGTGTGAAACTAAGGTGTCATAATATGCATATATATATAATTGAATGGAAGATGGTAGAGGTAGCTAAAATATATATATATAAAATGATTTTCAATAATACATTGAACTTTAAGGCTTGTGGGTTTCAGTTAGCTCAACTGGTAAAGTTTCTGATAGTTGTATAAAAGATCTGGGGTTCAATCCCCATCTACACAAAAAACTAATTGGTATCTTAATTTGATGATAAAAAGCTATCATCAAGGGCGGACGCCATAAGTTGAAATTCTCTAAAAAAAAAAAAAAAAAAAAAATCTTTAAGGCTCAATTAATCACATATATTTAAATGGAAATTAAACTCTTGAATTTAATAATTAAAAACTATCCGAAACAATAATTGAAATAATGTTTAAGTGAAACCTCAATTCAATAATTAAGAACAATCTAAATTATTAAACATTTAAAAATTTGAAGTAGAGAGAGACTCACATGAGAATTTAATTTTTGTCCTTGAAAGCATGGAAGAAAGCACTGAAACTTGAGTGAGTTTCACCCTACCAAGTTTAAGTCTTGTGCGTTGCATGCTACATGTGTGTATATAAGCATGAAAAATGATCTAAATTTAATATTTATTGTAGAAAAGAGGTGGAGTAGTTTTATTCCTGTCTAGATAATTCTTATTATAATTCATTTGTGTAGTGTGTGAATATGCATGAAAAATGATTTGAATTTAACATATTTTGTAGAAAAGAGGTGGTGTAGTCTTATCCCTGTCTAGAAAAATAAATTTTTTATTAATTTACTTAAAATAAATAATAAAAATAAATGAATATTTTACTTTTAAGTTACATAATGAATGCATGTTGTGTGAAACTAAGGTATCATAATATGCATATATGCACATACACACACATATATATATATATAACTGAATGGAAGATGGTAGAGGTACCTAATATATATATATATATATATATAATGATTTTCAATAATACATTGAACTTTGAGGCTCAATTAATCACATATATTTAAATGGAAAACCCTTGAATTTAATAATTAAAAACTATTCGAAACAATAATTGAAATAATGTTTAAGTGAAACCTCAATTTAATAATTAAGAACAATCTAAATTATTAAACATTTAAAAATTTGAAATAGAGAGAGACTCACATGAGAATTTAATTTTTGTCCTTAAAAGCATGGAAGAAGGCACTGAAACTCAAGTGAGTTTCACCCTACTAAGTTTAAGTCTTGTGCGTTGCATGCTACATGCGTGTGTATATGCATGAAAAATGATCTAAATATAATATTTATTGTAGAAATGAGGTGGAGTAGTCTCACCCCTATCTAGGTAATTCTTATTATAATTCATTTGTGTAGCCTGTGAATATGCATGAAAAATTATCTGAATTTAACATATATTGTAGAAAAGAGGCGGTGTAGTCTTACCTCTATCTAGCTAATTCTTATTATAATTTATTCGTGTGGCGTGTGAATATGCATGACAAATTATATGAATTTAACATATATTGTAGAAAAGAGGTGGTGTAGTCTTATCCTTGTCTAGAAAAATAATTTTTTTTATTAATTTACTTAAAATAAATGAATATTTTACTTTTAAGTGACATAATGAATGCATGTTGTGTGAAACTAAGATATCATAATATGCACACACACACACACACATATATATATATATAAAATTGAATGGAAGATGGTAGAGGTACCTAAAAAAAAAAATATATATATATATATATATAATGATTTTCAATAATACATTGAACTTTAAGGCTCAATTAATCACATATATTTAAATGGAAAACTCTTGAATTTAATAATTAAAAACTATTCGAAACAATAATTGAAATAATGTTTAAGTGAAACCTCAATTCAATAATTAAGAACAATCTAAATTATAAAACATTTAAAAATTTGAAGTAGAGAGAGACTCACATGAGAATTTAATTTTGTCATTGAAAGCATGGAAGAAGGCACTGAAACTCGAGTGAGTTTCACCCTACCAAGTTTAAGTTTAAACTAAAAGTTTAAGTCTTGTGCGTTGCATGCTACATGCGTGTGTATATACATGAAAAATGATCTAAACTTAATATTTATTGTAGAAAAGAGGTGGAGTAGTCTTACCCCTGTCTAGGTAATTCTTATTATAATTCATTTGTATATTGTGTGAATATGTATGAAAAATGATCTGAATTTAACATACATTTTAGAAAATAGGTGATGTAGTCTTACCTCTATTTAGCTAATTTTTATTATAATTCCTTTGTGTAGCATGTGAATATGCATGAAAAATTATCTGAATTTAACATATATTGTAGAAAAGAGGTGGTGTAATTTTCTCCCTGTCTAGCTAATTTTTGTTATAGTCCATTTGTTTTGCAAGGAGGTAGAAAACCCCTATTATATATATATATATATATATATATATAAAGTCAGCGTTAATATATAATAGCTAAGATATTAATCTTTGGAAGTGGTATCTCAAATAGATTAATATTTCAATTGTGGGTTTTGGTAGTTAGAAGTTAGCGTATAGTAGTTAATAATTAGAAAATTACTTTGCAATTTTTTTAAACCAACTCCTTAAAAAAGTTTTAGAAGAGTTTAAAGCACGTTAATAAATTATCTCTCTATTCTTTTTTTTTTTTTAATCATGTTAAAAAAAAGTTACTAATAAAATTATTATTAGTAAACATTTCTTAGCCTTATCTATTTAGCTCTGTTGCCAAATTTATATAAACTCCTTATTTTATTTTATTTCTTTTTTTTTCTGAAGAATATAACACAACCAAAAACCTATAAATGATAGTTTACATTCAATATAAAGAATATAATCGAAATTATTCATAATTTAAAATTAATAAATTAACACAAATTATAAATTAAGATATAAATTTAGAAAAACAATAAAGAATAAACATGTTTATTTTCTTTATCACTTTGAGAGCGTGTTTTTTTATTTTTTTATTTATTTTTAGTTTACACATAGTAATATAATTAAAAAAAAAAGGGATTAGATGAAGAGTTTGAATTGTAATCAAATTAATTTTTTTTTATCAACTTATAAATTATAATAATAAAAGGATTAGATGAAGAGTTTGGATTGTAATCAAATTAAGATTTTTATCAATTTAAAAATTATAGGAGAAGAAGATAAGTACAAAAAAAAATTATATTAATTTTTTTAAAATTCTAAATTTTTTTTTGCAATTTAGTGCAGCCACTTGGCGCAACTACAACTTCTATGCTTAATTTTTATTATATAATATATGATATGATATGATATATATATATATATATTTAAAAAGGGAATGAATTTATACTTTAACTTGCATGCAAATTATAGGACTTTAGAAATTCTTATCAGTGGACTTAGTTGACTCTAGGGAATACTGAGGGACATGAAATATTTTTTGCCGAAATATAATAATTGACAAGTAGGGGCTGCGTTTCAGTTAACGTCTTGTGAAAAATTGAACCCTCTAGTTGTCAATCATTATATTTCGGCCAAAAAATTTTCATGTCTATTATTCACATTATTAGAATAATATTATTTTCACATGAGCTAATTACTAATATCATTTTTATTAATAACGATCAAATTATATCACGTGAAAAATTTTGTATCTTCAAAGTTATCATACAAAATTTATATATGAATTTTTTTTTTAGTTTACATTGCATTAACAAAGTAAGATTTACATTGCAGACTAAATAAATATGTACAATATTATACACATGCATTTGCAAAAAAAAATGTACAACATTGCACACATTTATTCAGTCTATAATGTAAGATTGGCATTGCTATTACAAATGTAAATCTATAACTATCCTTTATATATTTAGCCTCCCAAGTAGGTAATTGGTAGCATTGGGCTTATAATTGCAGGTACCATGGACTAACACACCGTTCTATCACGATTATCAATCACAAATACTCCCCTTTAGTATGGACATCAATTTCCTGGGCTATAGGGCTAGCTGTTGCTGCTCCCATACTTGGCTCCATATCCTTCAACCTTGACCATGGCGATCAACAAATACTTATTGCTGCAGCTGCCACTGCCACCGGATCTATTTTCTGTCTCCCTGCCGGATTCTTTAAGACCGTGTGGATCTTTCTACCATATATTACAGGCATTGTAGCAGCACTTTCTGTTGCCACCGCCTGCCACACCCGCCACCTTGGCCTAATGCTTCGCTGCTTTACTTCACCAACCCATCAACAACAACAACGCCAAATCCCCATTAGAACTGCAGTTTCTGGTTGGTTCTCTCTTTATGCTACTGTTGCTGGCTCGGTGGGCTCTGCTATCATCTCAGCATTCACTTACTATATGCTTCGAGAGCCAGCAGATCAAGAGTTCATAAGCCTTTGGATTGTCTCAATCTTCAGTGGCCTTATATGGTTCGGTGGTATAGCTCATGTGTTCACACCTAAAAATTATAGAACCTCTCCGACTCCAACCAATACTGCAGCATCCATATCAAAACCCCATTATGCCTTTTACATATTCCATTACCCTCGTGCAATTGGAAGCCTTGTTGGGGTTTTTCTTTCTTCATTCACCACAATGTCCATTTTCATAGGAGGGGTGCTTTTCCTTGTTGGCCAAATGTGTCTCAAGCCAGTGCATTTGCTTTATTTTTGGTTGGTTTATTTCATGTTTCCTTTGTTTTCTCTGCCATTATTGCAACCATTGCAGCATCTTCTCATGGCAGACGCAGCGAAAATGCAACTGCTCGGTTTCCTTTTATCCACAGCAACTTCAGGAGCAGGATTCTATTTCCAAGATAGGAATTGGAAGATTTCAACGGTCTTATTTTTTGCCGCTGTTCAAAGCACATCGACCGGGCTTTTCCATGCTTTCGGACGGGTTTTACTACTAGATTGTTCACCTCCCGGGAATGAAGGTGCATTCTCTATATGGTTCTCATGGATAAAAGCTTTTGGCACTTTTGCAGGCTTTGCAGTATCATCATCAATCCCTGGAAAGATTGGCACTGCTTTTGGAATTGCATTTTGCACCGCTGTTGCCGGAATAGTTATGTTCATTTTTGGGAATTTCAATGATTATGGTGGAGCTGAAGCTGCAGGTGCAGGACATGTGAAAGGTGGTAGCAAGAAGGGATCACCAGTATTGAATGGTCAGAATACAGGGGCTGAGACAAAGGAACGTGTGCTTGTGGAAACACCATAGCAATTGATTTGAAGTATTTTATTTTATTCTGTATAATTATGATCACAAACAGAGAACAATTGTTATTTACGTGTTTCGTGTGTTAACATCTATTAATAATATAATCAAGGCCAACCCGCCTTGTACTTGGTATGTGTTATTTTTGGACCTTTATGAGTTATTAAAAAAAAAAAAAAACCATCAAAATGTTTGAAAATGTATGAGTTTGGTCTAGAAAGCACCGATGCAGACACGCACCGACGTGGCGTGCGGTGTGTGACGCCGTTGCGTCTTTTTTTTTCCCCAGATTTGGGCCAATTCCGGCGGAAACAGGCCACCACCATGTCGCAGCCCTCCATTCTTCTGCTTCATGTGGCCTTGTGAAAAAAAAAAAAAAAAGAAGAAGAAGAAGAAAAAGAAGAAGAAGAGAAGGAAGAGGAGATAAGGTGCATGTTTGGATTCGAACTATAGCTGCATGCGTATGAGCTTTCTGATTTTTTTTTTTTTTTTTCAGCCGCACTATTTGATCAAGTCAACTGTGAACAGTGCATCCGTGTACTATTCATGAACCCACAAATTTCATTTTTCAATAATTTTTTCATTAAAAATGGGTCCCACGACACTATTCACACATTTAAAAATTATTTTGCTACAGTATTTTTAGTTTTAGTTTTCAATTTCAGCAAAAATAAGCTCAATCCAAATGGATCCAAGGACGACATTGCTTTATGTGCACTTATTGGTGAAGGTAGCGTTGATTGGCAATGAAGGGCGACATTGGAAGTTCATGGAGGCTACGAATTGAGCTCCTAAAACTGTGATAGAAAGAGCAAGAGAGAAAGTTGTGGACTGTGGATAGATTTTTGAATAAGTGTATTGGCACAAGAGATAAGGACTTGAAAAGTTAAAAAGATAGAAAATGTTGGAACTTGTGAAAATAGTAAAAATATAGGTTTTGATTCTTTGATTTTATCACCTTTACCTATCAGTTTTTATTATTCTTTAATATTTTGATTTTATCACCTCATTACTTTTTTTTTGGAACAAAAATAATTTAATATTATAAATGTTATTGGGCTAAAATTAGGGTTGTGTAAACATTATAATATATATATATATATATGCTTTTAAATTTCTTAATATATGTTTACCATTATATAAAAAAATATGACTAGCAATATATAGAAAATATAAATAAAAATATTTTAAATAATTTTTTAATCACCGCACCCCGCTGTACCCACACCTTATTTTTTTCAAAAATTGCCGAGTCCTGCAACCATACCCGCACCCGCACCCGAATTGGAATCGCACCTATGCTTCATAGAGTTTAGTCCATCACCATCACATTTAATGTCAATTAATAAATAAACAACCAATCAAATAAGAAGTTTTTCTAAGAAAATATTGTTATTAAGTTTAGTTCCCTATCTTATTGTCAATTTCATAAATATAGGCGAGCCGTCAATTAGCCTTTTTAAAAAAAAAATTTAATTCCTTTTACCTTTATTTTATTTTTTTGACTACCTTTTTAGTTCTTAATATATCGTGCCCAATTTTTCAAGAACCAGCTAGGTCTTCACTAATCAAACACATTTCGTTTCTTATCTGTTTGGCTAGTTCTTTTACCTTTATGCTCTACACCTATACCAACCAAAAAAATAGAAGAAAAAAAAAATCATAGATAAAGTTATGCAAAATAAAATAAGCTCGTTGTGGAGAGTGGAGTCAGGTATGGACTTCCCACCTTTGCACAAAAGGAAGAAAATGAAATTGCTAAAGCCCAAAAATGGATTGGATGAAGCAAGCCCTTGGGCTAGCACTAGTACTCACAAGGATTGAATGTGCAAGTGAAACCAAAACAAATGAAAGGAATTAGCCTTACCTTTTTACATAAGGAAAAGATGAATTCCTTACTTCTTGATAACGAGCTTGGCCCATTAATAATATAGAATAAGGGTGTTGACCCAAAAGCCTTGTGGAAGGTGGTACCATTTTGGAGTAATTTGGGAATCTAGCCTTTTTATATATATATATAAAATTTTTAATTCGTGTTTTTTAAAATTCAATTTCATTTACAACCATTCCAAAGCTCAGCAAACTGTTAACTGTTGAGTAAGGTTTTGTAGAAAGAAAGTACTAAAAAAAAAACTTCATTTTCCAATTCCATAAAGGCCATTGCAGACGACAATGATGCGAAGTTGGAGCGCTAAGCTTCGGTCTCTAGCGCTTCAATCGCCTCACCCTCTGCGGTCTATCTCTTCTTCTTCTTCTTCTTCTTTTACTTCACGCCGCCTCATCCACTCCTCCCCACAGCTTCACCAACCCATCCATTTTGCTTCGTGTAGATCGAGGTTCAATGCCTCTTCAACAACCCATTCCTCATTGGCTTTGCAGTCCTTTCTGGCTCCTCCGTTTCCTCCTTCTGTAAGTTGGGTTTATTCATTTTTTGGCTATTTCCTTTTATGCCTGATTGGTTACTGAGAAAATGCCTGAAAGAGGAAGACCCTCTATTTTGAATGTCAAACTCTTGGCTTAATGGGGTTTGACTAATTCATGTTTAGTATGTTTGTTTACTGAGAATATGCCTGATAGAGGGAGACCCTGAATTTTGAATGTCAAAAGTCTTATTTAAACTCTTGGCTTCATGGGGTTTGACTAATTCATTTTAAGTATGTTTGGTTGCTGAGAAAATGCACGAAAGAAGAAGACCCTGAATTTTGAATGTCAAAAGTTTTATTTAAACTCTTGGCTTAATGGGGTTTTACTAATTCATGTTAAGTATGTTTGGTTACTGAGAAAATGGCTGAAAGAGGAATAAATTTTGAATGTCAAAAGTTTTATTTAAACTCTTGGCTTAATGGGGTTTTGCTAATTCATGTTAAGTATGTTTGGTTAAATTCCTGAAAGAGGAATGGCCTGATTTTGAATTTCAAAAGTCTTATTTAAACTCTTGGCTTGATGGGGTTTGACCAATTCATGATAAATTTTGAAATTAGAAGTTTTTATTGGTTGATATGTGTTCAGGTGAATCAAGTGCGGCATGTTTCATCGAGAGAGCGGAAGAAGAGGAGAAAGCCAATGACACCGGTCACGTCCAAGATAAAGAAAACCAAAATGAAGTTTTTTTCGTAGGTTTTTAGGCATTTATAGTTTGATCAATTTTATTTTAGTTATCATTCTTTTGTGGTGACTAAATCATTTTTGAGATGTCTTGGTCAGGTCTTTCAAGTCCAGGTTTAGGGTGATGAATGATGGGAATATTCGGCGTTGGAAGGAGGGAAAGCGGCACAATGCACATTTGAAGGTTTGTCTTTTCAAATCCCTTTCAAAATTGAACTATCAACTGCATTTTCAGTCTGATTGGAAAATTGAATAACCTATAAAAAGCCCGATCGAGAATTTTCAGTATTATCTTACATATGACTTTGTGCTTCGCTGCATTTGGAACTATTATATAGACTAGCAGATTTCTTCAACAAGGAAGTATATGCATATAATTTTATTAGCAAGTTTGCATCATTGTAGTTTCCTCTCTTGGTGTATTTGACACCACACTATGTAATCTAGTTGTAACAAGTAGTATGAATGAAATACGAGTTAAAGACATTTGTTTCCTGTTATGTATAAAGGAATAGCCTAAGCCAATGAGCTCTTGTCCAAATGCCACTTCCTCCCTTTGTAAAAACAAGGTGGAGGGAAGGTCATGGTTTGAACATCCATTGGGCATGTGTGTAATTTATGAATAGGAAAAATGAAAAGAAAAGGGAATAGCCTAACCAACCTAGTTGACCATCAATTTCTTGGTTGGCAAACTAAATATAGTCAATAGTGGTCCTAACCTTACCAACACTAAAGGTGTATCTATGAGCATTGAAAACTACCTGCTTCCTTGATAAAATCAACCTAGCCATACTAGTCATAACATGCTAATGCTGATAGAATTTGTGGGACTTTTGCAGATTGACTAAATTTGATTGTAAACCTGGACCCCAGAAACCTTATAACCAAAGTGTCAAGACAACGTCCGACTGTCTTGTAGAATGCCAATTAGCATTGGCAGCTAGTGGTTTGAGAGAAAGCTAACAAAACCTTGTACAACAATGCTGTTAAAATATGCCTAGGCATACTTAAAGTGTGGAGTGCGAAGCCCCTAGGTTGAAGTGCTTCAATTTAGGGAAGCAAAGTGCATTTAATTTATATGTAATTCTTTGGCTCTTTTGAGAAATTCTACATCCACAACATTTTCACAACAAATCCTAAGTGACAAGTTTTTATTGGTTGTTATTGAAGGTTAAAAAAGTAATTTCAATATTAGTTCAAGATTAGAGCCAGTAACAACTTGCTACATAGGATTTGTTGTAAATTTTTTGTGAAAAAATGTTATGGATTTTGCATTACTTGGCTCTTTTTGGGAAAGCCCAAATGGTAAAAAAGTGTGCTTTTCTAATTTTCTTTTGCTGAATATATGAATCATTAATTGTTGTATCTTAAGTAATTGACTTGGATTGTTGATTTGTATACAAACAGTGCTTATCTTGTGCTACACTTCAACTATGTATCAAAGGCAATTGAAAAGCCAAGAAGAAAAAAGAATTAAAGAGGACAAAGCCACCAAAAATACTTTTTTGAAATATATGTTATGAGTTTTTTTATTAGGAGACAATATATATATATATATATATATAAAGAACCGTGCACATCAATCAGGCATGCGTGGTTTTTGTGCCTAATTTGTAAGAGCCCTTTGCTCTTAAGTACTCCTGGCACTTTTAACAACATTGTTGAATAGTTTAGTTGAAGCTTGATAGATTTGTGCCAGTGGACTATCTTCGATTGTTCTCGGTGTTGGGTTTTTTGGATTGTTCTACTATTTTTGATTTTCTTTTGTCTCTTAGAATAGGTTTTTGATTTCTTTATTTCTTTTTGTTTCTATGTTGTTCTTTGTTCACTACCGTGAACTCAGTGTATCTTTTCTTTTCCATTCATAATATTACTTTCTTACTTATCAAATTAAAAAAAGAAAAAAAAAAAGAAAAAAAAGAAGCTTGAAGAAGTGAACTTCAATTTGGTGTTGGTAGAAAAACCTTGAAGCTTAAGCGCATAGGGAAAGTGTGCGCCTAATTGCAATAAATAAACATTTTATATGTTGTGGAGCTTCTAGCTAGTTGGCCGGGCTAGTTTAAAAGACATAGAAATGTAGCAATTTGGAACATGATCCCTCACTGCCTTTTGTGGGGTATTTGGAGGGAGAGAAATGCTTGGACCTTTGAAGGGATTGAAAGATCAATCTAGGACCTCAAGCACTATTTTTTCCAGGCCTTATTTTAATTGACAACTGCAATGGGTCTTTTCAATTTTTTTTTTTCCTGTCTGATTTGACTGATAGATGAACTTTTCATGAGTCCTAGGTTTGTTCAAGTGTTTTATTGTTTCTTTTACCCACTGCCTGTGTGGTTTTTATTCTATCTTTTTTCAATGACATTAATTACTTATTTTAAAAAGATAAAAAATAAAATTTTACATAATTTGTTTGTGCTTTACAAAATATACAAAACCATGGTCTTTCGTAGCTATGTGGTTGAATCAAAATATACGCACAAAGCGAAGGCCAAAAAGCACTAAAACGGTAAGTAGTGGATTCTATTTCTAACATAAGCAAATGCAATATGATACAATCCTAGAGTATATAGTGTCCGTTTGGGAATTGTTTATTTTTAGTAGCTTATTTGCATGGTGTTTATCAAAAGATATAGTTTTTAGTAGCTTTTTTGTTAAATGTGATACAAAAAATTAAAAGCTAGTTTAATTGAAAAAGCTAAAAGTGAGATTATTTACAAAAAAACTGAGACAAAAAGCAAAAAGCAAAACATTTTTCAACAATTCCCAAACGCATACATAGTCCTCATCCGTATGATATCATCAGCATTAAAGATCTAACGGCTAAATTTCATAAGTGATTTATTTATTTTTAAATACAAAGCTCAAATGCATTTCCATAGATGCTTTGCTTTAGGTGCAAGAAGCCCCTAAGGCTTGGTGCTTAGTGCTCTAAGCACACATAATCTTTTACCAACACTGCTTCAATAAGAGAAAGCCATTGTGCACTAGCATGGCTTTGTAGTGTTTTGCACTTGGTTTTTGTGTTAGTCAGTGTTATCATAACTGGCCTGTACTGCAAGTTTGACCAGAAAACCATAGATCCATGAGTGAAGTCGGTTTGGAATTTGCGTTCTACCATTTTCGCTGTCAGCCCATGTTAATCCGTTGAAAACTGTGGAATTTTCCATACCCTGGACTACCCACAGGATATTAATAAGTGTTATTAAGAGCCATGAACAAAGTGTTCAACTTGGGCCAGCGGCGACGTTGCCAGAACATGATGGGATGGGTGCCTGGTGACAAAGCCAAGTCCAAATGGCTCTAAGGACAGATGGACCATTTAAGCATATACTCCATGCCCACCAAGAAAAGCAACCCCACCCAAAACAAATAGGCTACCCACTGGAAATTTTCTGACCACATCAATGCAGTGAGTGTGCTTTACGCTGCTTGTAAGCACACATGATGAAGCAAGAAAGGGAACCAGTAGTACAGCTGTTGTGTCGTTAAGGCTGTTAGAAGTGATGGAGACAGAGGACATTGTGGGAGAAGTGTGGATGATATAAATCACAAAAGGGGAAGTGGATAAGAGGGAGTTTCCAAAGATTGTGTTGGACAATCTGAGATCTGTCACTGCAGTTGACAATACAACAATTTGCTTGCCTCTGAAAAAAGTGTGTTTTTCTTTCCTATTCACCCTTTATTTTGTGGTTCTGGGCCTTTGTTGTTTGTCTTTGTGAGTGCTGATGTGTTGGAAAAAAAAGGTATAGAGCTTGGGTGTGAATGACACAAATGGACTTGACCCTTCCTATTCCTAATCCTCTTTATCTCTCTCTAGTTTTATTCTATTTCATTATTGACATGGAATATAAATAGTCAATGGTAACAGACAGCTTTGAATTTAGATCCCATCTGTACCAAAAACCTTCGGGAGGTATTGGCGCTTCATTGGAAAGGCTGTGTACCAAATGGTTCTAATTATCAAACATACAGTTCAACCAATGAACCACTAAACTGTTCTTTTAGCTGGGTTGATCCTCAGTTCAATTTTGATAACTATGGTGTTAGTTTAGTGTGCCTTCTCCCTACTCTCTCCAATCAGATTTAGCAGTATTTTCTCCTTTTCAATTTTGAAGAGTTTTGTTCATTATAAGTGATATCAAATTGAGATATTAAAAAATGTAAAAGCGTCATTGAGGATCAGGTACCTATAAAAAAAAGGTCATTGAGCACCAGGGCACAGTTATGGATGAACTCAGGATGGGTTCATGTATTGGCTTTGTTCTTGGGCTTGGTGTACCATTTAGTTCAGATGGATCTCCATTCCCTTTGCTCTTGAATATGAAAGGCTACTTGTCATGTAGTAGTAGCTTATGTCTTTACGTTTTGGGAAGTTATCTCCAATAGTCCAAGTGGAAGTTCAAATTGATGGTTTCTTGCTGACTCAGACTAATTTTATAAATTGATAATGGGGAAGAATTATTTGTGATTTTCTGCACCTATTTGTCTGGCCATTATTTTTGGGTTGGCATGCTGAGGAGTGGGATGGTTAGGACCTTCTTCTTGGGGGTGCCTCTCCTTGGATAATTGTCTCTGCTGCAAGAGGTGATTAGCTGGTTTTGGAGATGTATTATAAGGGAGACTATGCTGTAGCTTACTTAGTTGTACATTGTATACTCTTGGATGGATTGCTTGAAGAGTTTTTGAATCTGAGTCTTTGGGAGTCCCAATGATCCTTTATGAAATCTTTTTGTTTGTGTTGACTTCTCTATGTAGTTAAAGTATTGGTTTCACTTTTTCCTGGGAAGAACTATGCTAGTTTTTCATGTTGTTGTTTCTTTTTTACAGGTTTTTTTAGAATCTTTTGTTAAAATTTATCATCCGTACTGTTCTTAACTTTACTGAATGATTCTAGTTGTCTAATCTATTAAAATTATTTTTGATTGGAAAATATTCATGGTTAATAGGAAGAGCAACAGAGTTACAAAACTTGTAAAGAACAATAAAAAATCATGAAGTGTTACAAATGTTCAAACAAAGTGATTACAATCATTTAGAAGTAACCTTCTCTTCACCATCTCCTTGGGGCCAAAGTTAAAAATATATAAATAAAAGTTATTTAGACCCAATATATTTTTTTGTTATGTATAATATTTTGGGAGTCCAAAGCATCTTCTCATGATTCAAAGTGTTATCGGTATCAGAATGGCCAGCTGGGCCAGATCACGGGAAAAGTTTAAACTCTGGGGATCTACATTTCCATGGCAAGTTACGTTTCAAACCCTAGTTAGAGGATGGTCTTAAATCCTGATTAAAAAAAAATCAATTTAACCCTAAATTTTTTGAAAATGTATCAATTCATCCATTGTCTACTTTTTCTTTAATGTCGTTTATTAAATATGTTTGCCAACCATGTTTTGTGTGCCTCCTACCACCAAAATATTGGTGCCTCATAATATAAAACAACCGTCTTTGGGAGTGACTATAACAAGGGAAATTATTGTTTGATTTGTTTCACACTCTTGATGTACACTCCTAACACACAATATCCACTTTCACACTAGGTATATACATTTTTCAAGAATGTTCAAATGAACACACTGACACATGATGTGTATGGAAAGCGTATAAAGGGAGTGTGAGACAATCAAGGAGTGAATGTATCATCTTCCTAATATGAAAAGCTTCACATTTGGTGTTCCTTTAGATCCAAATTAGCAATGAAAACCTGAGAAGTTGTTCATGTGGCAGTAGAATTCATGCTACTTGTTAGAAGGGGTAGTGAGGAAGTCTGGGTGAAGACTATATGTATTTGATACTGAGGAAAATAGTTCAGTCAGACTGGTTGGTAGGATGTTCTTCTGCGAAGTGTAAAAGGGTGAGTATTGGGGGCACTAGATCTTATGCTCACTTGGAAAGTGAAAATAGTCCTTACAAATAAAAGGTTATGGAAGTCTGAATTGGAGATGAAAGGTTATGGAGAAGAGTAATAGTGATGAGCAGAACTACAGGATTAATAAGAATGGTGGAGGTAGCTTCTTATGCAAAGGTGGGTTGAATGAAAAGGTGCATGTCCCAAGATGTATTTAAATAAATTAATGTAATCTTACATTTAGCTATTCAACGACTAATGTTCACCCCTGGTGATGCGAAACACAGAACGTAGGCTGGTATATGCTGAGTTTATTTGAAATTTATTGCATTTTGGGTGTTTAGTGCAGTTGATGTAACTAATAAAATTTTGGTGTTAATGCAGTCAAAGAAATCAAAACGTAGGCTCAGACAACCTGGCATTGTCCCTGCTGCTTATGCCAAAGTGATGAAGAAGCTCAATTTTTGTGGTTAAACATTAGGATTCCAAAGTAGGTGCTGCCAATTCCTGGAATTAAAGAGGGAAAAATTCTCCTCCAGCCTTCTGTTTTTTCATGCTTTCCTCCTACTGCTTGCATTTCTGTCCCTCAATCAAGCAGGTTGTAGAGCAGGATTTTTGTAGCTGGTTGTTTGCAACAATTGGTAAATTCAATTTAAGGCTATTGCTTAGCCAAATGATTCTTAATAAGTCTGATATTACTGTGGAAACTAATACCAACTCTTTGTGGGCTTACTGTGGTTTTATAATCGTTACACGTTTCATAACCCAATCAATAAAGAGTTTTTAGAGGTGAGAAAGTGTTACATGTTTGATTCTTGAATTCAATTAATTTAATTGATGATTAGTATTTATTATTATTATTATTATTAAGCTCTTTATCTTTTTCAAAATGGATGAGTACTAGATATTATACTATATTAAAAAATAAGTATGTGTTCAATATATAAAGACCAGAGCAGTGCTCTGGGCATTCCTATATTTAGTTTAACTTCAAACCTTTTTTTTCAACTCTAAGGGAAGGAGAAAAGCTCTTTAATAAAATTTTCAATCAATAACATATTTTGCTTATAACCTTTAAGGCGGCTATTATACTTATATGAAACTTAACCAGGATATTATATCTTATATAGTGAAATAGATTTTTCTTGTGTACACAATTGGTATTTGTTCATACAATTGTTAAAAATAAAATATAATCAGTATTTAGTTTCACTATTAAAGTCCTAAAAAGAGTGAGTTTAGACATTAGGTGGTGGGTACAGAGAATCTATTAGGCATAGAAATCCTAGTGGGATTGAGTTCAGGTGCAATATTTAAGTATTGCACCCGATGCAATTGTTAAAAATAAAATACAATTTAGTTCTACTACCGAACTTCTAAAAAGAGTGAGCTTAAACACCAAGTGGTAGGTATAGATATAACTTACTAGGCATTGAAATCCTAGTGGGATTGAAATCATGTGCAATATCTAAGTATTGCACCCGATGCAGTTGCTTTCAATGGTTGAGATTGAGAGTTAAAAGAAACAACTTTCAATCTCAACCGTTGAATAAAAAAAGTGTGCAAAAGTTAGAAAGTGAGAGTGGTAAAAGCCTTTTATGAGAGAGGGATTGGATAATTGCACCCGGTGGTATTGCATTAGATCCAAATCCTCCTTAATGTATTTTTCAAACAAAATTGGGTCACCTTCAAATTCTATTAATTAGTTTATTCAAGAATTAAATTTTTGTTAAAATTTAAAAGCCGATAAAATATGGTATCAACAGCATTGATATTTTGGCAACAACGGGTGAAGATCAAAGCAGCAAAGCTATTTATTTTTCTTAGTGTCCTTTTGTTTTTAATGCTATGTTTAGGATGAAATATGATTGGGTTTAGTCAAAGAGTGCCAGTGCAGTAAATCTAAATGTATATATCTTAAATAATACCTTCTATTTATTATTAAAAAACATCAACATTAACAATAACAACAAAGGGCAAACCTCGAAAACAAGAAAATATAAAAAATAACTTTGAAAAAGGAAGACCAAATAGAGAGAGATTCTCAAGACAAGTGAAGTAATAGATCCTAAGTTTAACGAGAGTAGCATGGTACATTAGCCTTTTGATAAAAGCACTTCACTCACCAAATTTTTTAAGTTAATGGATGAGGAACCAAGTGGACTTGTGGCCTCTTCGGCCAATTTTTTCCACTCCACGACCTTTTTCTTCATTTTCTTTCCCTTATCTCCTTCCAACAATTCTCTTACAATCTTCTCTACTTCCTCTCTTTTGACATCAAAGTCAATTTCCATGCCGATGGCCCATTCATTGCAAGTGTACTTGCAGTTCGTTTGCTGATCTGAAAAGAATGGTAAGCAAAGCATTGGCACTCCTGCACACACACTTTCAATGGTTGAATTCCAGCCGCTATGTGTCAAGAACCCTCCAATGGAGGGGTGGTTTAGTACTTCCTCTTGAGGGCACCAACTAGTTATTAGACCTCTTTCTTTAATTACCTCCTGAAACTCAGGTGACAAAATCGTTGATCCGCCTTCAACTAAGTCAGGCCTAATTATCCACAAAAATGGGTGCTTACTATTTGCAAGTCCCCATCCAATCTCAACCAATTGCGATGATGTTATGACAGCTATGCTACCAAAACTCACATATATCACCGAGTTGGGTGCCTTTGAATTAAGCCAACTGAGGCACTCGGTTTCTTCATTCCATAAACCATACCCAATTGATTCCAAATGGTCATTGGATAAGCGGTTGAGTTGTGGTTCTAGAGGGCCAATAGCATAAACATGAGGAAACATGGTAGAGAGAGAATGCAAAACTTCTTGCTCTAACTCATCGAATGTGTGAACAATAATTCCTGAAGCAGTATGAGCTCTCTCAGCTACATCAATCACCATTCTAAAAACAATATCATTTGGATCAATGGTTCGTACAAAGCTTGGGAGATCCCTCAGACGCATGTCTCTCATACCAGGAATCCCATCTATAATTGTGTCAAGATATCCATTTGTCAAATAGCTCTCATCTGCAAAGACAAAAAGTTTTCAGCATACAGATCAATTACAATAAAATAATGCAAGATTTCAATTGGATTTTGCACTTTTTGTTATACCTTTAAGAGGTATGATGCCTTTGTCCTTGAGAGAAGGAAGCTGTAGATAACCCATTACGCTGCAAGCAGAGTTAGTGAAGAACATCACAACAGGGATTTTGAATTCTTGAGCAGCAGTAATTGTAAACGTCATGAAAGCATCTGAAACAATACAAGTAACTGGAGGATTATCTGAAGTTGGACTGTTGAGTTTTATAAGGAGGTCAGAAAATGGAGCCAAGAAGTTAGTCATAATGGATTCAGAAATAGAAGGGATGTCTTGGGTGGCGTTGATATCTGATGGAGGAAGGCCATCGGGGATGGTTTCAAATCGAAAGTCAGACAAGCCATCTAGGGAGTTGGGACCTCTGGATTTCATAAAACGTTGGTGGTTGAACTCAGTGTTTACATAGGTTATGTGAAACCCTTCATGGTGGAGAAGCTTTGAAAGCTTTAGCATTGGCTTCATGTGACCTTGAGCTGGGCATGGAATACAAACTGCATGAGGCTTATCAGCTACCTGTGTCTTAGAATCCATCTCCTTTGTTCTGTAGTGTGTGTGAGCTTAAAATGCATATGCCTATAGGTAGTCTATTTATATCTCCCTCCCCTTGAAACTAAGCGTACATTCGCACGTGCATATTCATTATATCTTATTATAATATACATTCTCTTTCCTTGGAGGCCAAACATATGAGAAATATCCGGCGGCTAGCTGCTCTTTGACTCTTCTCTTCCTTGGACTCTTCCTTTGACTCTTTACATTCGCACGTGCATATTCATTATATCTTATTATAATATACATTCTCTTTCCTTGAAGGCCAAACATATGAGAAATATCCAGCGGCTAGCTGCTCTTTGACTCTTCTCTTCCTTGGACTCTTCCTTTGACTCTTTCTCTTCCTTGGACGCCAAACATATGAGAAATAGTAATATAGTTAAAGTTGTTATGACTTTAGCTAATGTATGCATAGTACCGAAATTATATGTAATATAGTTTAAAAATATATATATTCTCTCTCTAATGCTTCTTTATCTCAACGGTTGAAAAGTACAACATACCGTAATCAGAACAAAAACACAATCGAAATATTCGAACCACGAAAACAATCTTTCTCATAAGCCTAATGAAATCAGAACAATAAAAGCAAAAAGAAGAGAAAGACCCATCTGGGCCGCATGGTGGTGGAGAGGAGGAAAACCGGCTGTGGAGGCGGAGCAGATCGACGACGAGGCTTTGACCGGTGTGAAGGATCTCTGTGGGTCTTTCATCTTTGTTCTTCACCTGTTCTCTATCTCTCTGATTGAATCTTTGAGTTTGACTCTGTTTTTTTTTTTTTTTTTTTTGCTGAATGAGTTTGACTCTGTTTGATGAGTCTTTTGAGTTTGAGATAAGATATTTCCTATTCTACAGTCTACACTTTTGGTATGTGGTGGAGAATTGAATTGGAAATATAAAGGAGCGTGAGTGTGTGTGGTGCTGGAAACAATGGGATGTAAATATGAAAGGGGTGTATCCGTGTGTGGTGGAAAAAATGGATTAATGATAAATTAAAAAAATTATGATCATATAAATTTTTTTTTTCATTTATAGAAAAATTAAAAAAATGGGTTAATGATAAATGAATGAATAATAATAAATAAAATTAACTAAAAAGAGAATAATAATAGTCCTAAAAAAGGTAAAATTAATAAATTTTTTTAAAGAAAATTTAATGAAAGAAATTCATTCTAAATTACATAAATTTGATAAATTTCAAGACTAAGATAAATTTGATAAATTTCAAAATATATAGTGTGGGGCCCAAATAATTTTTGGGCCGAGCCCATTTACCCGTAGGGAGTCCAAAGGCTTAAGCCGAGGAGGGCTATAGCCCAAGCTCGATAGTATAAAACCCAAGATAGCCTTGGGATACAGCCGAGGACAGTTCAGTCCTCGACAGACCCAAAATCCCACCAGAAAGAAGGGTAAAAATGGTATAGGATTAAAACTTGGAAGAAAAATCTAAAATATCTAGGGAAAGCTGCCCCTACTGCCATTCAATACTCTGAACCTGACAGAGCCGCATTCTTTGGCTTTTACAACCACCCCCAGCGACTTTGGGTATGGACTGATGGGACAAGTATCAGCCTTGGAAAGGTTGACCCTATATGTGGACGAAGGACAGTGAACGCAGGCGAGTATAAAAGGAAAAATAAGTAACCTAGAAAAGGGGTTGGGAAAAATGGCCAAAAACTAGAGCCTCCCAGCCCACCTCTAGGAGAAAAACTCCATGGGTGAAGACAACCTAACCATGTATGAATACCACGAAAAACCCACCGCCTGGCGACCAAGGCCTAGCCTTTCAAACCCACGCTCTACAAATGATATTGTTTGGGCCTTTTTACGTGTGAACCCGACACTGTTACGGTCCGCCACGAATCGTGTCCTTACATATAGAATTAAAAAAAAAATTGCACAAGAATAACATAAATTTGTTAAATTTCAAATTACAATAAACACTAACAACTTACTATATTGTTATATATCTCAAGTGCTTCATGAGATCCATTGAAAAAAAAAGATCTCCCATAATTTTAAAATCTTTACCCATTGAGAGATTTTAAAATATATGGTTGGTGAGATTGAAAAAAAAAATAAAGAAAGAATAATGAATGAATGAAGAAATAATATTTAAATGGGATAGAGAAAGGAAAGAGAATCTGTTGGAAAGTATATTTGAAAAAATATGTAAGTTTTCTCAAAAAAAAAAAAAAAAGGTAAGTAAAGGATAAATGTAACTTTTCAATCTGTAAACAGTACAAAAATTTGGAGAAGATCCCAAAGATGCTCTAACATTTTCTTGAGTTTTGATTTTGTAAAGAATAAAAAAAAAAAAATCATCAAGTGTTACAAATGTTCAAACAAAGTGATTACAATCATCTAGAAGTAACGTTCTCTTCACCATCTGCTTGTGGCCAAACTTAAAAATATATAAATAAAAGTATTTAGAACCAATATATTTTTTGTTATCTATAATATTTTGGGAGTCCAAAGCATTTTCTCATGATTCTCAAGTGTATTAGTATCATAATGGCCAGATGGGCCAGATCACTGGCAAAGTTTAAACTCTGGGGATCTACATTTCCATGGCAAGTTACGTTTCAAACCCTAATTAGAGGATGGTCTTAAATCCTGATTAAAAAAAAAAAATCAATTTAACCCTAATTTTTTTGAAAATGTATCAATTCATCCACTGCCTACTTTTTCTTTAATGTCGTTTATTAAACATGTTTGCCAACCATGTTTTGTGTGCCTCCTACCACCAAAATATTGGTGCCTCATGATATAAAACAACCGTCTTTAGGAGTGACTATAACAAGAGAAATTATTGTTTGATTTGTTTCACACCCTTGATGTACACTCCTAACACACAATATCCACTTTCACACTAGGTATACACATTTTTCAAGAATGTTCAAGTGAACACAGTGACACATGATGTGTATGAAAAGTGTATAAAGAGAGTGCGAGACAATCAAGGAGTGAATATATCACCTTCCTAATATGTAAAGCTTCACATTTGGTGTTCCTTTAGATCCAAATTAGCAATGAAAACCAGAGAAGTTGTTCATGTGGCAGTAGAATTCATGCTACTTGTTAGAAGGGGTAGTGAATTTCTTATTAGGAAGTCTGGGTGAAGACTATTTGTATTTGATACGGAGGAAAATAGTTCAGTCAGACTGGTTGGTAGGATGTTCTTCTGCGAAGTGGAAAAGGGTGAGTATTGGGGGCACTAGATCTTATGCTCTCTTGGAAAGTGAAATAGTCCTTACAAATAAAAGGTTATGGAAGTCTGAATTGGAGATGAAAGGTTATGGAGAAGAGTAATAGTGATGAGCAGAACTACAGGATTAATAAGAATGGTGGAGGTAGCTTCTTATGCAAAGGTGGGTTGAATGAAAAGGTGCATGTCCCAAGATGTATTTAAATAAATTAATATAATCTTACATTTAGCTATTCAACGACTGATGTGCAAATTTGCTTTTCTTTTCATGCTCATAATGTTCACCCCGGCTGATGAGAAACACAGAACGTAGGCTGGTATATGCTGAGTTTATTTGAAATTTATTGCATTTTGGGTGTTTAGTGCAGTTGATGTAACTAATAGAATTTTGGTGTTGATGCAATCAAAGAAATCAAAATGTAGGCTCAGACAACCTGGCATTGTCCCTGCTGCTTATGCAAAAGTGATGAAGAAGCTCAATTTTTGTGGTTAAACATTAGGATTCCAAAGTAGGTGCTGCCAATTCCTGGAATTAAATAGGGAAAAATTCACCTCCAGCCTTCTGTTTTTTCATGCTTTCCTCCTACTGCTTGCATTTTAGTCCCTCAATCAAGCAGGTTGTAGAGCAGGATTTTTGTAGCTGGTTGTTTACAACAATTGGTAAATTCAATTTAAGGCTATGGCTTAGCCAAATGATTCTTATTAAGTCTGATATTACTGTGGAAACTAATACCAACTCTTTGAGGGCTTACTGTGGTTTTATAATCGTTACACATTTCATAACCCAATCAATAAAGAGATTTTAGAGGTGAAAAAAAAAAAAAAAACTGAAAGTTTTATATGTTTGATACATGAATTCAATTAATTTAATTGATGATTAGTATTTATTATTATTATTATCATTATTATTATTATTAAGATCCTTATCTTTTTCAAAATGGATGAGTACTAAATATTATATTATACTAAAAAATAAGTATGTGTTCAATATATAAAGAGCAGAGCAGTGCTTTGGGCATTCCTATATTTAGTTTAACTTTAAAACTTTTTTTTCAACTTAGAGGGAAGGAGAAAAGCTCTTTAATAAAATTTTCAATCAATGACATATTTTGCTTAAAACCTTTAAGGCGGCTATTATACTTATATGAAACTTGCTTAGGATATTATATCTTATATAGTGAATAGATTTTTCTTATGTACACAATTGATATTTGTTCATACAATTGTTAAAAACAAAATATAATCATGATTTAGTTTCACTATTGAAGTCCTAAAAAGAGTGAGTTTAGACGCTAGGTGGTAGGTACAGAAATAATATATTAGGCATTGAAATCTTAGTGGGATTGAGATCAAGTGCAATATTTAAGTATTGCACCCAATGCAATTGCTTTCAATGGTTGAGATTGAGAGTTAAAAGAAACAACTTTCAATCTTAACCGTTGAATAAAATAATTGTGAATAAGTTAAGAGAGTGAGAAAGGTAAAAGCCTTTTATGAGAGAGTGATGCAGCGTAGGCGTGTAGAAGCAGAATCTGTAACACACAATTACTACAATTCTGCCACGAAACCTAAGTTCTACAAGAACACTAGGCTAGTAGGCAAAATAATAGAGAAAACTTCTCTAACAAGCTTTTATTAATCAACACATAACAATAATCAACCTCTCTATAAAGAGTATTTATAGGAATAAAATTTCTCCTACTCCTTTTAGGAAAAGACATAATAAACTTACGCCTACTTGAAAAAGGAAAAACAATTTAACTTGGAAAAGAAAAACAATTAAAACCCTAATTCAACTATGAAAAACGAAAACAACATAAAATATTAAAATATTTTATTCTTCCTTAACGTATCTGCATCATTCTCTCGGGGTTGGGGAAAACTCGTCCTCGAGTTTTATGGCAATCTTCCACGATCAATTGGAACCCCCAATAATCCTTTCCATCCTATTCTTCTGCGCAATACAAGACGAATCAGTATGCTACTTATCAATCTTTTCTCACTCATAATAAATCATGATGTACGGATTTTTATTCTTGACTTCTTTTGCCATGGTGGGATATATGAAGTAAGTACTAAAAAAGAATTCATGCACACATCCAAAAACTTCATATTTCCTCCTCGACAAAGATTACTTAAAATCACTCGTTCACGCCTGTTGTTGACCTCTATCAATTCTTGTTCAATAAAATCCTCCCAAAAGGGATCAATAACGTTTTCCATTAATCTTTCCAAATTGATGTTAACTGTATTACCAAAGAAATTTGAGAGAAGCTCATCAACCCCAATGAAATCATAGTGTCTAATGTGTTCAAGTTCAAGCTTTAATAGATTGAAACTTTGTTCATCAATTGAGAACTCGTCTACTACTGAACATTCTGATTGTACCGACCTATGATTGTAATTAGTAAAATCAATAACCTTTTGTCTTTGAACGTCGAAAGTCTCATCAATGGTGTGAGTTATGGGCTCACCTTGTATATATATGACTTTATTTTTATCAAGCTCAATCTTGTCTTCTTGGCTAAAATCTTCAGGATAGTTATCATAAATTGGTGGAGAATCCCAATTTATTACACAGACTCTTTCAATGTATTCATCCTCCTTTTTGATATCGTAGTCCTCCTCCTCGACATCAAAATACTCCTCCTCCACATAACATGGATTTGGATGGTAGTTTTGAGGTTGGTTTTCAATGGCAAAGGCGGTGAGCTGCTTTGAAAGCGCATCAAACCACTCTTTTGTTCGTTGAAAGAACGCCTCTAATTGCGCATCGCGTGCAACCTCATCGCATTCATACACGTCATCTATGGCAACAAGTCTTCCCCCACATGCTCCTCTTTGTGTCATGGTAGGAACTTAGCCTTGCTCTGATACCAACTGATGCAGCGTAGGCGTGTAGAAGCAAAATCTGTAACACACAATTACTACAATTCTTTCACGAAACCAAAGTTCTACAAGAACACTAGGTTAGTAGGCAAAATAATAGAGAAAACCTCTCTAACAAGCTTTTATTAATCAACACATAACAATAATCAACCTCTCTATAAAGAGTATTTATAGGAATAGAATTTTTCCTACTCCTTTTAGGAAAAGACATAATAAACCTACGCCTACTTAAAAAAGGAAAAACAATTTAACTTGGAAAAGAAAACAATTAAAACCCTAATTCAACTATGAAAAACGAAAACAACATAAAATATTAAAATATTTTATTCTTCCTTAACGTATCTGCATCATTCTCTCGGGGTTGGGGAAAACTCGTCCTCGAGTTTTATGGCAATCTTCCACGATCAATTGGAACCCCCAATAATCCTTTCCATCCTATTCTTCTGCGCAATACAAGACGAATCAGTATGCTACTTATCAATATTTTCTCACTCATAATAGATCTTGATGTACGGATTTTTATTCTTGACTTCTTTTGCCATGGTGGGATATATGAAGCAAGTACTAAAAAAGAATTCATGCACACATCCAAAAACTTCATATTTCCTCCTCGACAAAGATTACTTAAAATCACTCGTTCACGCCTGTTGTTGACCTCTATCAATTCTTGTTCAATAAAATCTTCCCAAAAGGAATCAATAACGTTTTCCATTAATCTTTCCAAATTGATGTTAACTGTATTACCAAAGAAATTTGAGAGAAGCTCATCAACCCCAATGAAATCATAGTGTCTAATGTGTTCAAGTTCAAGCTTTAATAGATTGAAACTTTGTTCATCAATTGAGAACTCGTCTACTACTGAACAAACTGATTGTACCAACCTATGATTGTAATTAGTAAAATCAATAACCTTTTGTCTTTGAACGTCGAAAGTCTCATCAATGGTGTGAGTTATGGGCTCACCTTGTATATATATGACTTTATTTTTATCAAGCTCAATCTTGTCTTCTTGGCTAAAATCTTCAGGATAGTTATCATAAATTGGTGGAGAATCCCAATTTATTACACAGACTCTTTCAATGTATTCATCCTCCTTTTTGATATCGTAGTCCTCCTCCTCGACATCAAAATACTCCTCCTCCACATAACATGGATTTGGATGGTAGTTTTGAGGTTGGTTTTCAACGGCAAAGGCGGTGAGCTGCTTTGAAAGCGCATCAAACCACTCTTTTGTTCGTTGAAAGAACGCCTCTAATTGCGCATCGCGTGCAACCTCATCGCATTCATACACGTCATCTATGGCAACAAGTCTTCCCCCACATGCTCCTCTTTGTGCCATGGTAGGAACCTAGCCTTGCTCTGATACCAACTGATGCAGCGTAGGCGTGTAGAAGCAAAATCTGTAACACACAATTACTACAATTCTTTCACGAAACCAAAGTTCTACAAGAACACTAGGTTAGTAGGCAAAATAATAGAGAAAACCTCTCTAACAAGCTTTTATTAATCAACACATAACAATAATCAACCTCTCTATAAAGAGTATTTATAGGAATAGAATTTTTCCTACTCCTTTTAGGAAAAGGCATAATAAACCTACGCCTACTTAAAAAAGGAAAAACAATTTAACTTGGAAAAGAAAACAATTAAAATCCTAATTCAACTATGAAAAACGAAAATAACATAAAATATTAAAATATTTTATTCTTCCTTAACGTATCTGCATCAGAGAGGCATTGGATAATTGCACTTGGTGGTATCACACCAGATCCAAATCCTCCCTAATGTATTTTTCAAACAAAATTGGGTCACCTTCAAATTTTATTAAACAGTTTATTCGAGATTTAAATTTTCGTTAAAATTTAAAAGCCAATAAAATATGGTATCAATAACACTGATATTTTGGCAACAACGGGTAGAGATCAAAGTAGCAAAGTTATTGATTTTTCCCAGTGTCCTTTCGTTTTTCAATGCTATGTTTAGGATGTAATATGATTGGGTTTCAGTCAAAGAGTGTCAGTGCAGTAAATCTAAATGTCTTTATCTTAAATAATACCTTCCGTTTATTATTAATAAACATTAACAATAACAACAACAACAAAGGGCAAACCTCGAAAAAAATAAAATAAAAACAAGAAAATATAAAAAAATAACTTTAAAAAATGAAGACCAAATTGAGAGAGAGTCTAAAAACAAGCGAAGTAACAGATTCTAAGCTTAAGGAGAGTAGCAAGGTACATTAGCCTTTTGATAACAACACTTCACTCACCAAATTTTTTAAGTTAATGGATGAGGAACCAAGTGGACTTGTGGCCTCTTCAGCCAATTTTTTCCACTCCATGGCCTTTTTCTTCATTTTCTTTCCCTTATCTCCTTCCAACAATTCTCTTACAATCTTCTCTACTTCCTCTCTTTTGACATCAAAGTCAATTTCCATGCCGATGGCCCATTCATTGCAAGTGTACTTGCAATTTGTTTGCTGATCTGCAAAGAATGGTAAGCAAAGCATTGGCACTCCTGCACACACACTTTCAATAGTTGAATTCCAGCCACTATGTGTCAAGAACCCTCCAATGGAGGGGTGGTTTAGCACTTCCTCTTGAGGGCACCAACTAGTTATTAGACATTTTTCTTTAATTTCCTCCTGAAACTCAGGTGACAAAATCGTTGATCCGCCTTCAACTAAGTCAGGCCTAATTATCCACAAAAATGGGTGCTTACTATTTGCAAGTCCCCAACCAATCTCAACCAATTGCGATGGTATCATGACAGCTATGCTACCAAAACTCACATATATCACTGAGTTAGGTGCCCTTGAATTAAGCCAATTGAGGCACTCGGTTTCTTCCTTCCATAAACAATACCCAATTGATTCCAAATGATTATTGTATAAGTGATTGAGTTGTGGTTCTAGAGGGCCAATAGCATATACATGAGGAAACATGGTAGAGAGAGCATGCAAAACTTCTTGCTCTAACTCATCGAATGTGTGAACAATAATTCCCGAAGCACTAGGAACTCTCTCTGCTGCATCAATTACCATTCTAAAAACAATATCATTTGGATCAATGGTTCGTACAAAGCCTGGGAGATCCCTCAAATGTATGTCTCTTATACCAGGAATCCCGTCTATAATTATGTCAAGATATCCATTTGTTAGATAGCTCTCATCTGCAAAGACAAAAAGTTTTCAGTATACAATGATTAATTACAATAAAATAATGTAAGATTTCAATTGGATTTTGCACTTTTTGTTACACCTTTAAGAGGTATGATGCCTTTGTTCTTGAGAGAAGGAAGCTGAAGAACACCCATTACGTTGTAAGCAGAGAGAGGGAAGAACATCACAACAGGGATTTTGAATTCCTGAGCAGCAGTAATTGTAAACGGCATGCTACCATCTGAAACAATACAAGTAACTGGAGGATTATCTGAAGTTACACTGTTGAGTTTTACAAGGAGGTCAAAAAATGGAGCCAAGAAGTTGGTCATAATGGATTCAGAAAGAGAAGGGATGTCTTGGGTGGCGTTGATATCTGATGGAGGAAGGCCATCGGGGATGGTTTCGATTCGAAAGTCAAACAAGCCATCTAAGGAGTTGGTACCTCTGGATTTCATAAAACGTTGGTGGTTGAACTCAGTGTTAACAAAGGTTATGTGAAACCCTTCATGGTGGAGAAGCTTTGAAAGCTTTAGCATTGCCTTCATGTGACTTTGAGATGGGCATGGCATACAAACTGCATGAGGCTTATCAGCTACTTGTGTCTTAGAATCCATTTCCTTCGTTCTGTAGTGTGTGTGTGAGCGCAAAATGCATATGCCCATTCATTATATCTTATAATATACATTCTCTTCCTTGGAGGCCAAACATGACTCTTCTCCTTGGACGCCAAACATATGAGAGATAATTAACCAGCGGCTAGCTGCTCTTTGACTCTTCTCTTGCTCTGGACTTTGTTGACTCTTCTCTTCCTCTGGAATTTGACTCTTCTCTTCCTTGGACGCCAATCACATGAGAAATAAGCAGTGGCTGCTCTTTGACTCTTCTCTTCCTTGGACGAGAAATAATAATAATATAGTTAAAGTTGTTATGACTCTAGCTAATGTATGCATAGTACCGAAATTATATGTAATATAGTATAAGTTGTTATGAACATGGTTTTGAAATTATATGTAATCTGGTTTGCTCAATGTCTACTGTCAAATAGTTAACATTTTCTTGAGTTTTGTACTATTAGATTCAAATGAGCGGTCACCAATGCTCGATTCAAATGACGGAGGGCTTTGGGGGGCCATGGCCCCCACCCCACACAAAAAAAAAAAAATTGGAAAAAAAAAAGAGAGTATATATATATAAAATTAGACTTGCCCCCTCAACAAAATCTTTGACCCATTTAAACAAAATAAAAAAGCCCAAGAAACTTTTACAAATCTATAATCCCAAACAAAACAAATTAGTAAACCCAAAAAATTAGCCCAACAACGTAGACTAATAAAAAAGCTAAAGAAATTTGAGCCCAATCAGTCAATTTACCAAAACATTAGCCCAACCCTAAAATTTTTTGAAACAAAACCAATCTGATGTCAAATCATTCCATCAAATTTTTCCCCCCCAAAAAAAACCCTAACCTATAGAGAGTCGCTACTATTGAGACGTGAGGCAGAGGGAGTGAAGGCTAAGACCAAAATGCTGTAGTACCACACGGCACGTCGGTACCAAATTTGCTTCTGAGAGAGACCAAATCGCTTTCTCATCTTTGCTGAGGCGGAGGCAGAGCATATATTCTCTCTTTGTAACTCTCTCTCTCTTTAACTTTATTTTTTGTGGTTGCTAAATGAAGTCTCACTATTTCTATTGCTTTAACTCTCTTTTATTGTTCGGAGTTTGTACCCATGTACTAGGTGTTTTTTATTTATATATTTTTCATGAACCACCCATGTGCTGATTGGGTGATTTTGTTTTTTTTTTTTTTTTTTTTCGGTAAAACATGATTAAACATTAACTTAGGAATTCACAAGTCTATTACAACGTAAATTAGCCTTGTGAAAAGCTAATATATCCTCCACCACAGGCAGTGGGTTACAAAAAGTAACAAAACTATACAAAGATTGCGCTTCTATTTTAGCCAATGCATCAGCACATTGGTTTGCTTCTCGAAATGCATGGATCACGCGCTTATTTGGAATTTCCTTCAAGAGGCTCCTGCAATCAGATAAGAGAGGCTCCATTAAGAGGTTTTCAGATTCATTGTTCATTAGAATAACAATGCTTAAAGCATCAAGTTCTATTATAAGTTGCTGAATGCCCATTTCCTTGGCTAGCAGCAGCCCATCTCTAAGTGCCCAAAGCTCAGTCAAGGCACTATTAGTGAACCCAAGACCTCTTGCAAAACCTTTCAGCGTGATTTTGTTTTTTATAACATATATGTGCTGCTTGGGTGATTTTTTTTTTTTTTTAATAACATATGCCTGTATGAATAAGGTTCTATTTGGATACTGTTTATTGTTGAAAACTGAAAATACTAATGCAAAATAATTTTTAAATGCGTAAATAGTGCCAATTTTAAAAAAATTTACTGAAATCCATGTTTGTGGGTCTTGTAAATAGTGCACACAACCCACACAAAAACGCAACTGCTAGCACAAATGCAAACGCTTTTGTATACATACTAAGTCTGTGTTTGGATATAACTTATTTTGCTGAAAACTGAAAATAATAAAAAAATAATTTTTTTACTATTGTTTATTACTGTTTGACAATGTTAATTGGCCTAAAATCACTGTTCATGGCCAATGAACAGTGCATAACGTGCTATTTTAAAAAAAAATGCTTGAAACACAGACATCCAAAACGTGACGTGAATCCAAACAGAGCTTAAAGGTTTGTTTGGATTCACGTCCACGTTTGCGTTTGGGGTCATTTTTTTTTTTTTAAAAAACCAACGTGTTATGCACTGTTCATTGGCCATGATCCGTGAATTGTTTTTTTTTATTGTTTTCAGTAAAATAAACTGTATCCAAACGCACACTAACACTAAAGGAGCAACAATATCAATAAAAAGTATTTTTTACCGTCTATCATTCTAGCTATTTATATGAATTCTTATGATACAAAACTTTGTCAAATATAGATTTTTTAACTGAGAGTAACAAATGATAAAATATAGTTAAATAATTAATGGTTTTGCTTGTGTTTTAGTGTATTTTTTTTGAAGTTAAGATGGTTTGAAATTTTAATAGTTAGTTGTTGATATTTAATAAAGTTGGTTGATTGCAGTGTTGTGTTATGCATAGTGTCATTTTTTACGATCACTTTTATGTGATGAAACAAATTTATGTATGAATTCAATTATAAATGATTTCTAAGATTTAAAAAACCGTTGAGTCCCTTTTTCATAAATGATTACATTGTTAATACCATAACAAGGGAAATTATTGTTTGATTTGTTTCACACTCTTGATGTACACTCCTAATGCACAATATCCACTTTCACACTAGGTATCCACATTTTTCAAGAATGTTCAAATGAACACAATGACACATGATGTGTATAGAAAGTGTATAAAGGGAGTGTGAGACAATCAAGGAGTGAGTGAATCACCTTCCTAATATGTAAAGCTTCACATTTGGTGTTCCTTTAGATCCAAATTAGCAATGAAAACCTGAGAAGTTGTTCATGTGGCAGTAGAATTCATGCTACTTGTTAGAAGGGGTAGTGAGGAAGTCTGGTTGGTAGGATGTTCTTCTGCGAAGTGGAAAAGGGTGAGTATTGGGGGCACTAGATCTTATGCTCACTTGGAAAGTGAAAATAGTCCTTATAAATAAAAGGTTATGGAAGTCTGAAATGGGGATGAAAGGTTATGGAGAAGAGTAATAGTGATGAGCAGAACTACAGGGTCAATAAGAATGGTTGAGGTAGCTTCTTATGCAAAGGTGGGTTTAATGAAAAGGTGCATGTCCCAAGATGTACTTAAATAAATTAATATAATCTTACATTTAGCTATTCAACGACTGATGTGCAAATTTGCTTTTCTTTTCATGCTCATAATGTTCACCCCCGGTGATGCAAAACACAGAACGTAGGCTGGTATATGCTGAGTTTATTTGAAATTTATTGCATTTTGGGTGTTTAGTGCAGTTGATGTAACAAATAAAATTTTGGTGTTAATACAGTCAAAGAAATCAAAACGTAGGTTCAGACAACCTGGCATTGTCCCTGCTGCTTATGCCAAAGTGATGAAGAAGCTCAATTTTTGTGGTTAAACATTAGGATTCCAAAGTAGGTGCTGCCAATTCCTGGAATTAAAGAGGGAAAGATTCACCTCCAGCCTTCTGTTTTTTCATGCTTTCCTCCTACTGCTTGCATTTCAGTCCCTCAATCAAGCAGGTTGTAGAGCAGGATTTTTGTAGCTGGTTGTTTACAACAATTGGTAAATTTAATTTAAGGCTATTGCTTAGCCGAATGATTCTTAATAAGTCTGATATTACTGTGGAAACTAATACCAACTCTTTGTGGGCTTACTATGGTTTTAGGCTATTGCTCAGCCGAATGATTCTTAATAAGTCTGATATTAATGTGGAAACTAATACCAATTCTTTGTGGGCTTCCTGTGGTTTTAGCTGAAGCTGCTTTGGGTTTAATGGGATTCTTTCATTTGAACTTTTGGCAGTTACTAACACAGTCATAATAAATTGGATTATTAAATTTAATAATTATAGAATATATAAATTTAAAGTAATGCTATATGCATAAACTATTTTACAATATTTTTACAATTTGTTGATGTGTCTAATTTTTTATTGGTTTTCATCTAAGTTGTACCATTAACATAATTTTCTCATTTAAAAAAAACCACTCACCATATCAGCAATTATAAAAAAGTTTGTATCTATAGTATTACTCTATAGATCAATTTACAAAGTTACAAAAAAAAATCATAGTGAATTGGATTATTAAATTTAATATTTAGACGGACAATAAGAAAGAGAAAACATAAATCATATTTTGTTAAATATTCTTGTGCATTATACGGGTTAACAATTGGTTAATATACAAAAATAAGGTCAAAATACAAAATTCATCCGGTATGTTTCACCATAATTCATTTCAATTCTTTAAGTTTTGAATTTATTCAATTGAGGCATCTCTATCAACTTCTGTTAAATGTTGCAGTTAATTGTCAAAATTTGTAATTTTTTTTATTCAATATTTTTTAATTTGCAGCTTTGAATATGCTCCCCAAATTGTATGTTATTTGGATGTGAGTGTTACTTACTATTTGATCTTTCAACTTTTGTTTTATAATAAGTTTAAAATTAAAACTTGAAATTTAACCATTCTATTATGAGATAATCATTGATCTTTTATTATCTTGATATTTTGCAAGTATTAAAATTATAAGGAGATAATATAACCTTGAGTATATTATATCAAAATTATATTTGAATGCGAAATTTGACAAACCAACTTTTAGATTACGTTTTCTTTTTATACATTTCATCCTTGCAAATTAGATAATTTGAGATGTCTATGCATCTCATCTATAAGTATTTAAATTCTAAATTTTTTTATTATAAAACTATGCATAAAAAATAAATTTATGGATGACATGGTAAATAACATACTATTTACATAAAATTTAGCATGCGTGTTAAGAACATAGAAAATATGTAATTCAGTAATGAGATTTTCAAAATACTAATTCCATAAAAATAAAAAAGTATTAGGTGGTATAATTAATATCACTTAAATTTATACCAAGTATAACTTGATCTTATCCCGTATATTGTTAAAAGTGTGTAGTTAAAAGATTAAATTTACCATATAGAACTGTCCTAAAAGTTTAAACTATTAATTTTTTTTTTTTTTAATAGTTTAAACTTTTAGGGCAGTTCTGTATGGTAATGTAGTATCACAGTAGAAGATTCTGAGTCTTTTTTTTTTATTTTTTTTTAAGGGGGGCAGGAGGCCCTTAATTCTTCCTCCACTCTACCTCCCATTTGAGCATTTTAGAATAAAATAAGTTCTAAATGTAGCATTTTATTTCAAGCAAAACTAACAACACAATATATATATATATATATATATATATTAAAATAAGTTCTAAATGTAGCATTTTATTTTGAGCAAAACTAATAATACAATAAATCTATATATATTTAAAAGTTGAAGCCTAATATTTATTATTGCTACTCTTTTTTTAAGCCACCTCATCCGCCATGTCATTAGCCGCATCATTATTTTTTTCATATTTATTTTTTACCTTTAATTTTTTTGAAAATATTAAATATATAAATATATTGACTTTACAAATTCATATTAGACGGTTTTAACTTTACATATTCATGTACTTTAATTTAGATGTTATAACTAAATAACAAATCAATGAAAAATCAAATCAAAAGTATTGTCTATACATATTTATCTTGGGTGGTTTTAACTTTACATATAATTTTGCCTATTTATCTTCTTTTATTTTGGCTCTTCTTATTTTTATTCTCTTACTATAAATTTGTCACTTTCTCCTATTATATGCATATTTTTCCTACACAAAAAATATTATTTCTCTATCTCAATTTTGTTGTTGGATATTTTTGTTTTTCTTGAACCTCTACTTCAAATTGATGAATATTTGTGTTATTTAGAGCTCTAATTTTGGTTGTTTATAACTAAAAAATGAAACCAATGAAGAATGAAATATAATAACTTAGTATATTTATATGTAATATCAATTAAATAAAAATATATATGGTAAAGAAGAATAGTAACATACCTAGGAGTAGGATTGAGAGTAAATGTGAAATTAAGAAAAAAATAAGGAACTAATTTAAGTTTTTGCTTTTGAGGTGTATGATTGTTTAACTATACATGTGGTCACTCTCTTGGAATTGGAAATCTATAGAGCATTTATCAAACTACTTGATCAAATAGAGAAAAAAGTTCAGAAAACATAGAAGGAATAAAGAGAGATAGAGAGAATGAGGAAAGAATCACAAATATAGATGCAGATTTGTTGGTTGTAACAGTGATGTAATTTTTGTTGATGAAGAATAAAAGTGTAGGGAAAAACAACTTCATTCTGCTGTCAAGGACAAAGTAAGCTAAAGTCTTGAAAAAAAGTTTTTTTTTTTTTTTTTTTTTTTTTTTTTTAATGAATGAGCAAAAATTTGAATTTTTTTTTTCATTCTTATAAAATTAAATATTTTAAGAGTAGTGCTATTGACACAACACTTTCACAACAAAATTTAGGTGGCAAATTGTTAAAAGTAGGTAAAAAAGTGATGTATTAGTAACAAAAAAATGACAAAATTTAGCTACAAAATTGGTTGTAGTCTAAGGCTACAAAATTGGTTGTACCTTACTCAATAAAATAAATATTATTACATATTTTAAATAAAAAAAATTGTTTAATTGCATGCTCTTTACCCTCTTAATACACATGTCAAATTTTGTGTTAATTGGATATTATTTACTATATGATCTATAAGCTTATATTTTATGCATAATTTTAAATTACAAAACTTGCAATTTAAACAATTTATTGATAATATAGGTATTTATCTTTAATTTTTTTAGAAATTTTGTAAGCATAGAGGATATAAGAAGAAGATGTAATCCAATGGTGGATTTGTCAAAATCCTTCAATAAATATATTGAGTAAGGTTGTGAGTCTTAGACTATAACCAATTTTATATCTAAACTATTCATACAAAAAAAAAAATGTAAAAAAGTTATGCTAGTTTTGGGTGTAGATAAAAAAAACTAGCTACAACTTACCACTTAACCTTTATTATTATGAAAATACTGTGAAAATAGCATTAAAATAATCATATTCAAGCTTAATTTAGTTTTTTTTTTTGTTAGTTTCAACATATAGCGTTTGCTCCTGTTAATAGTTCTATCATCAAACCAAGACACTACTTAGTTTTTAGTGTATGCGGGGATTGGACTCAGATTTCTAATTTAACTATCAGAGACTTTACCAGTTAAGTGAACTAGAATCCACTAAACTTAATTTAGTTGGGTTTTAGTATTACAACGTTCAAATTTTTATTTGAAGGGGGTGAAAACAATTTTATTTTTGGCCTGATGGCCTGCATGTAATGCTGCCCCTGGCTATTGCGAACGGGGTTCGTTAACAGAGAGCTGATATGGAAGAATTTCAATAATTGTAGGGCGAATGTGGTGGAAAGGCAAGTGGTGCATTTGTTGATGTTTTAGTTATTCAATGGCTTGTGTGCAAATTTGCTTTTCTTTTCACGTTCATAATGTTCACCCCTACCCCTGCCCCTGCCCCTGCCCTGGTGATGCAAAACACACGGAACACCCAAAATACAGCTATGTATGTGTGTGTATATATATATATATATATATATTCAGAAGAAGTGAAGTTTTAACTTTTAAGCGAATAAAGGAGAAATAAGAAGTTTGGTAACACCGAAAGTAACCCCATTTTTTAAAAAGTAAAAGTACCTTTTTCAGCATGGGCCAAAAAAAAAAAAAACAGTATGGATAGTGTTATTTTTGTGTGTCCTTGTGCCACTAGGCATTAAAAAAAAAGAGAGCATAAAGACAAACACGATTGTGTCACGGATAGAATCTAATCACGAGGCCTCAACAATATTAGCTAACGCACCATCAAAATAATGCTGAGCTGGGAACCAAAAGACAAATAAAAAACCCACTTCTATCACCATATTTACATCCAGAGTGGAAAAGTGCTTTTTATTTAGGCAATTTTATTCTAAATTGCTATCGACTCATGTTGTTTAATAAATACAGTATAAACAAAGTTATGTAACCAAATTCTTAGTCTTCATTTGGATAGCTTATTTTTTGTCAGTTTATTTTTGTTATTATTTATGGGCCTTACTGTATTTTTTGGTATTATTCATAAGTACTACTATATTATTACAGCTAACTTTTACAAATTTATAGTGTTTTCAGTAAAAATTTTTCAATTTCAACAAAATAAGCAGATCTCAAACAGACACTTAGGTACCGTTTGGATACTGATGAAAACCAAGTGTCTGTGTTTTCTTTTTTTTTAAAAAGCGCATTTTATGCTTTTTCAGTGGGTCCCGTGTACTGTTCACGGGACTCATAAATCTTTTTTTTAGCAAAATTTTCATTAAAAATGAGTCACACGATACTATTTACACATTTAAAAATTATTTTATTACAATATTTTCAGTTTTTAACGAAATAAACGGTATCAAAAGAAACCTTTAGTCTTGCAAAAACTATTAATCTAAGTGTCTCACCATAAATGACTACCAAAGGGTTTAGGTGGTCCACACTCAATCATTCACCCTATCCATTATAGATTGAGCTACCAAAATTACTTTTTTTTTTTTTTTGAAATTCTTTTTTATATATACATAGAAGTAATAGAACCTTTTTTGTTCCTTCTTAAAAAACACTTTTTTATTTTTTATTTTATTTTTAAGGATGTATACATAGAACCGCTTATTACACCTTTAACCTTTTTGACAGTTTTCTTTTAAAAGAAGAAAAAATGGGGGTACTTTTGCCTTTCTATTTTTTTTTTTTTTATGTGACTTTTGCCTTTCTAGACAAACGAATCACAACCGTTTCTTGTAGAAAAAGTTATTTGAACAGTTTCAAAAAGTTCTAGTTTCTTGGGTGAATAAAACAAATCCCATCTGAAAAGAAAGTATGCCAATATAATTTAGGTTTCGTTTGGTAATGTTATTCTAGTATCATTGTTTAAGTATTGTAGAAATATATATGAGGTGAAAAAGTGTTGTGAAAATATGTGTAGATAAAAAAATATTGTAAAAATATGTATTGTATTGTTTAAACAACACAACCAAACAAACCCTTAATCTCACAATATTTCAAGCAATTCTCCGATTAAAAAGTATAATAATAAAATAATTTCACCGTATTTTCATTGCAACAAACTTGTTTTATCTTTTAAGTAATTATGGATCTAAGTATTTGAATATGAGATAAAAGACATAATTTTTTGATAATTTTTATATTAATTTTTTTAAAAGTTAGGTTATTTAAAAAAATAGATTTATTAAATTTATTTGAGTTGTAGTTTTTCTTCATGTTAAAAGGGAGGGTAACAAATTAGCTCATGCCCTGGCTAAACGAGCAATTCTATCTGCAGATTTTGATATGTGGTTAGAACTTACAAGTTCTACCAATAGATTTGGAAACGATATTTTCAAAAATGATTTACTTTAATTAAATTTATTACATTCTTCTAAAACAAATTAAAAAAAAATGAGATAAAAAATAAAATAAAAAACCTTTTATGAAATGGACACTAGTGGAAGTAATGACAAAAAATTAGTTTTAATTAAAATAGGTGGACATGTGGTAAGTTTTTATTGATGGAGTATAGAGTGAAACAAGAAAAATGGGACAAAGGATTTGAACTCCTCATAGAGTGGGCTTGAGCCAGTTGAATGTGATTGGTCCTCAAGCTCGATGTCTTGCCTTCACTAGCTAAAGTTTGTAGATTCTAGATGACTCATATTGAGCTTGGCAAACGATTAGAGTGACAATAACTATTGAGATTGAGAAAGTAAAAAGGAGAAAAAAATTTGAAATTTGAAAAGCTTTTAGATTACTTAGTAACTGATTTTGACATGTGGGGTCAGTTGCTCGTAGGAGTTTGATTAACAGTGAGGATTATTGTACAATATGCAACTAATTTAAGTTAAGTTCTCCTAAATCATTAAAAAAAAAAAAAACTTTCTCAAAAAAAAATCATAAAAATTGAAAAAAAAAGTATGTTGTTTTGTTCTCAAAATATTTACAAAAATGCAATAAAAAAAATGTGAACCAAAAATAGCTATGGTTTGTTCTAAAAAAAAAAAAAATTGTTTTACACAATAAATTTCAGACAAATTTTTTTAATAAAAATCTATTTCTTGAAACAACTTGACAAACAATCAATCTCTTGTGGAACCCATCATTTTTGTTCTTTAAAGTTTAAATCAAGAAAATTGTTTTATAAACTGAATACCAAACAATCTTTTATGTGTTTGAATTTTGATACAACTTTTCAAAAAGAAAAAAGATTTTTGAAAAATGATTTTATCCATTTTTTCTGAAACAAAATAATTCAAAATAGGTTGTGATTATTTTTGAAATTTCGAGTCTATTTGATAATCTCATAATCAATAACTTCTTTTATAAAAACAAAATCCCTATTATCTTCTTTCGTCCCCTTCTTTTAGTAAAAATATTTTATTTCATTTTTTTGATTCTAATTTATGTTCCATAAATTACAACTTACCATTTATTTATTTAAATTTATTTATAAATAATCAAAAGTTTATAATGGAAAAGAATTAATTCCCAATGTTATTGCCAAATAGTATATTTGGTTTTCTGCGATTTTTGCTTTACCTAATAAAAAGGGTAAATGGTTTTTCAAATAATGACAGCGGCCCGCGGGTCATGTGGCGTTGATATAGCGAGCTAATGATGGCATCCCGCTTTCAGCTTTCAGCTTTCAATTTCATGCCGTGTGAAAAAAGTGGAATAACCAAAACAGACAACTGAGAGAGTGAGAGACCAATAATGAGATAGAGAGAGAAAAAGAAAGACTCCTCAGCAGCTTCTTTTTCTCTTTAACTGAAGAAATTGACCAAAAGAAAATCAACACTAATGACTACACACACACACACACACAAACCACGCACAGAAACAATCCCAACAAAAAAAAAAAAAAAAAAAACCATCTTTTTATTTATTTTTTAAATCTGCCATCCCAAGAAAGCAATCTTCACATGCACCCATTTCTCAAAGTGATCCCGACAAGTCAATCCTCAGCAACCAAAATCAATAGTTATACAAAACAAACAAATATAAAAAAGGCTAAAAAATTTATAATAATAAAAAAAATCAATTATAAAATTATTAAGACATGACTCATGATTCCATTTTATGGGTAACTTAATAAGACATTAAAGAGTTCCATAAAATAGGAAATAATAACAAGGAAAGGGAAAATTATTGTATACTCCCGGAGTACCATAAATACGTATTCCCTCCTCTCACATGAATGGTGGGTCCCACTAATTAAATTCATGGTGGGACCCACCATTCATGTGAGAGGAGGAAGTACGCATTTATGGTACTCCCGGAGTACCTAATAATTTTCCCAAGGAAAGAGAGAGAGAAGTTATTTTCTCTCTTTAACAGAAGAAATTGACCAAAAGAAACTACAATGAGAGAGAGCACACACACAACACATAAATCAACACGCAAAAACAAATCCCAAAAGCCAAAAAAAACACATTTTTTTTCCCACCATCCCAGAAATCACTCTCGCACATGCACCCATATCTAAAGGTGCTCCCAAGTCAATCCTCAGCAACCAAAATCAATTTATGGGTAACTAACAGATCAAAATCACATGATATGCCCACTTTATTATTTTTATTAAAATATAGAAAAAGACACATTCATTCTTTCCCTTCTTTCTCTGTCTATCTTCTATTCCATCTTTAGCTCTCTCGCTTCTTCAACACACTTCTCTCTCTCTCTCTCTCTCTCTCTTGTTCTAAAAATTGTTCATTGTTGAATACATACACACAACAATGGCAACTCTTGCTGATATTGGGGTCTCAGCATTCATCAACATAGTCACTGCCTTTACTTTCCTTCTAGCCTTTGCTCTCCTTAGAATCCAACCCATCAATGACAGAGTTTACTTTCCCAAGTGGTACATCAGTGGAGAAAGAAGTAGCCCAAGGCGGCATAGGAACTTTGTGGCCAAATTTGTCAACCTCAATATCAAGACTTATCTTACCTTCTTGAACTGGATGCCACAGGCTATGAGGATGACTGAGACTGAGATTATCAACCATGCTGGCCTTGACTCTGCTGTTTTCTTGAGAATTTACACTCTTGGGTACTCTCTATTTTCCTTGTTGTTTTTTGCTTTCTGGGTGTTTTTTTTTTTTTTTTAACTCGAGAAAGTGGAATTTTTTTGCTTCAATCTTAAATGTTCTGTGCTATATATATGTTGGTCATGAATAATTAGTTTTTGTCACGTGAGATTCTTTTCTGGGGTACTCAATTTCCCTGTTATTTTTTTAAGTGTTTTTTGTAGCAATTTTTTAAAAACAAAGTTTTGGAATTTGGAGCATTTGCCTACGGTTTGCATTATTTTGGATTACACATGTATATGGTTGTTGTTTTTAGTTCGGATTATACATGTATATATGGTTATTGATGTTGTTGGTCAAATAAAATTCTTGACTTAATAAGTAAGAAAATAATTTTTGACTTATTTTCAAAGAGAACTTTGAAGTTTTTGACCTCTTCTCTGTGTTGTAAACCCAAAACTTGACGTTCCAGTTTTCTTTTCTTTTCCTTTCTACGTATTTTGTTCAGCTTGTTGCTTTTTTATAAAGATTCTTTTGGAGGAAAAAAAAAGTTTGGAGGGGTAATATGCAATTTTCACCTTCTTAGTTTTGATTTTGAGCATTGTATTATGCTTAGCATTTGATTTTCCTCAAGTTTCTTTTCCCCACTTGTTTTCTATGTACTATGCTTACTAGTATATATTTTTTTTGTTTTTTTTTTTTTTTAAAAAGTCATAAGATTTGAGTTTAATAATCGGCCTCTTCAAAATTGGTGGTGAAGCTACCTACCAACCACCTCCCTCAAACCCTGCGAAGGCGGGAACCTAATGCGCTGAGAATGACCTTAATTTTACAAGACAAGCTGTAATTAATTGGCAATGGTTTGCTTCAGAACTTTGCTTTTGTAATTAGTTATAGGTCAATAAAATTGTGAACTCTCGGTGTTCCTCTACATTTTTGGTTCCTTTAAGAATTTGCATTCTGGGGTTTCAACTTCACTAATTTTTCTTACTTTGTCCAAATTGTGTAGTTGTTGGTGTTGCTAAATGCTAGTAAAAATTTGACAATTAGGACTATTACAAATTATGGTATGCTCAAGATTGGGTTGGAATATAAGTTCATATTTGGAATAAGAAATTTTATATTATCATTTTGCCTCTGTGTGTCTATGCCATTGTTTTTAAGCTGTTCACAGTTTGATACAGTACCCTGTTCTATAGCTGAGAAATAGCAGAAAAAATTATGAAAATTCAAAGAACCTGATGGGCCTTCACCCTATGCTAACATCGTATTAAGAGTTCTTGAATTCTTAATCCTGTAAGGTTCTAAATTTATATATCCTTCTTAGTAATTCAGTGTTCAATGGTTATGGGTATTGGTTAATTTCAAAGTATCCATTTTTTGACAGAAAAACTCTAATTACCCTTCTTTAGGATTGAGCTTTGTTACTCGAGCATGTCTGCATGTAGTTATTGCCAGTGTTAGGTTCTTGGGACTTTGGACTGGAAAAGAAACAGTGAAATTTCCAATTTCCTTGAAATTTTCCTCCTCCATCATTATTAATTTTTACTATCCTCATTACATATTCAAAATTTCAAAATTTTGGCACTAGGCATATCGTTAAAATGCTTTGATAATGCAACATTTCTGTAGGCAAATTATAGTGTTTGCATTTTAAATTTGGAGAAATTGCTGAGTCTTGATTATGAACCAAACTAAATTGAATGTGACGTGTTTTGTTGTATTCAAGTGTCACTTGACTCTTAGACCAAAATTAAGCTCCTTTCTGACATCCAATCTTGGTCAGTATGAGGTTATGAGCATAACATCCACATCTAGGGTAAGACCTTTATGGTTGAGATGGAGTTCATCTGGGTCAGTTTTATGTTCTTGAAAGTTGCAACTGCTTTGAGGTATATCATTTGCTCAATATTCACTCAGGAACATTGTTGGCAATTTTGTAACCATAGTTTTTCTTTGCTATCTGACAGCTTAAAGATTTTTGTGCCAATGACAGTCCTGGCACTCCTTATCCTTATACCAGTGAATATATCCAGTGGAACATTATCTTTCCTTAAAAAAGAATTGGTTACGAGTGATATCGATAAGCTTTCAATATCAAATGTTCGCCCTGCATCTATAAGGTAACAAAGCATAATACTGATTTATTGAACATCTAGTTTGTTGTTTGTTTGTTAAATGCTTCATTGGGAGATATTGCATGGCAAATATGTTTAAAACACATTCTGGAATCTCCTCAGTGCACTAGATAGCTCATAGAAATACTGTATAATAATTAATAACAGGCATGAAAAAACTGAGAACCCTTGCTTTGTATTTGTTCACAATCTTATAAATGATTCTACCACTAAATTAACAAAAAATAAAGGATGCAATAAATTCTGTCAATAAAGTGAACCTCCATGGTAGGCATGTGGCCATAAATTCCTTAAATGGTTCTTAGTAAAATTTCTATTGTAATACGAAGAAATCAATTTAAATATAAATCACCTTTTTAAAATTCTATTTTTATTTTTTTGAAAACTTAACATTGAGCAACTTTAGGTCTTTGAATTTTCAAATGTGACTTAAAGCAAGAGTAAGTACTGACTAGAGTTGTTACAATAGTGCAATGTTTGTTGAGCATTCGTTTGTTATGCTTGTATGGAGAGATATATGAATTTTTCTATTGGATTAAAATTTGTGCAAGAACATGGTCCTTTCCCTCCTATTGAGTCAAAAATCTGTAAAGACCAAAAATTATGATAGAGATATAGCTCCCAAAGTAGGGGTTTCATTCAAAGTGTGGAGGCCTTTTAGCATTGGAGCATTACAGCATTCTGTTTAGGAGAATCCTGATACTGTGAGATTGACCTAGTATGACAGGAGATGGTTCATGGTTCAATTATCTGGGATGAAACATATTGTGGAGTGTATCTTTAATTGGTGTCTTTCAAGGATGACCAATATTTACTTTTCTCTTCCTGTAATCCATAATGCAGGAGTTAAGAGCTATTCTGTAGGATAACTGATTGACTTCCCTTTTGGGAATTTAAAAAAAGTGTGCATGATATGTCTAGAATTAAACATAACTCACAGTACTTAAGCGAAAAAGTAGTTACATATTAGCTAGGAGGTCACGCTAAACATTAGAGTTTTCTTAATCTTATATTATAGATTTTCCAACACTCAAAAAAGTGGTGCATGAATTTGTGACATGACAAGAATGTTGCAGACGTCAGTAACTGCTCCTTCATGCATGATTTGTGCCTTCATTCCTTCAACAAAATCAGGGCTTTTTGGCCAAAATTTTACAATTTAGATTACGCAATTTTTTGTGAATTAGATCTTCTGTCCCTCACTAATAAATGGGGAGATGAGGCATAGTGATCACAACAAGTAGTTTCGTCAAACAACCCCAGAAATGTCAGACGGTGATGGTGGCTTACAATTCCTCCTTTCTCTGTCTCTGTCATGTTCTTTAGCAGTGTAAATAGATGACAGAAACTTGTACATGTTGGATCAAAATTTTTACTTCCCATCTGTATCTTATTTGGCTATATTCCTGCTATAGTACACGTTTCACTTATCACAGCCTAATGATACAAACAATTTAGGCAACAACACAAGTACATTTGGTTGGGGACCTTCTATCCTGAAAACATTATGTGCTGGAACAAATACATTAATTTGAGTGCTCAGGTCTCAAATCTATAATCTGTTGTATACATTTGAAAATCAGCTTCTTCTCTAAGGTTAAAAGAAGGATAAAATACCTTTTAGCCCCTTTCACTTTTTTGGTCGTTATAATTTTGGTCTCGAGTACCAAAATTTGCAATTAACACCCTCTACTGTAGATTTGTTTTCAATGTGGCCCTTCTGTTAAATATCCTAAAATTATGCTGATTGTGGTAGAAAAGATAGAAATAAAACAAACAATGTTTTATGGGATTTAACACCTTCAGTTGACAAATCTTGACACAAGGACCACATTGACAGTGAATTTAAAATTGGGGGTATTAATTATAAATTTTAATACGCAAGGGGCCAGAATGACGTGATCCAAAAATTAAAGGGACTACAAAGTATTTTAGCTAACAAAAAACAAAGAAAATTCCAATGTAATCCTATTGCGAAATCAAATACACAAGAAAAAACAGAGTTAGCCAAGAATTTAGGCGTGACACTGAAAACAAAGGGTCAGTTAGCCCTACATTTTTATGAGATAATGTCATCCTAGAGGTCTTCTAAGAATTGTAGAACTGTGGTGGACTGCTTCAAATCCAAGCCTCCCCCTTGTGCAAAAAGTGTTTTAGAGCCTGTTTGGGTAAGTCTTTTTCGTCGCTCAATTTCCGTCACTCAATTTCCATCACTCATCACTCATCATTCATCACTCATCACTCATCACTCATCACTCAATTTTTCACATCCGTTTGCCTTCATCACTCAGTTTCCATTACTCACTATTTTTCACACTATTTGGAGGGCCCACGCTTGTCACAGTGCAGCTTTTTTTTTTTTTTTTTTTTTTTTTTTTTTTTTTTTTTTTTTTCCACTAGCAGCTTCTTTTTTTTTTTTTTCCTCCTGGGTTGGCTGTTCGGTCTGGGTTTTTTTTTTTTTTTTTTTTTTCACTAAGTTTGGTGAGTCTAGGTACTAAAGAAAAAAAAAAAAGAATAGAACAGAACAGACGAACCAGTAAAAAAAAAAAAAAAAAAAAGGGAACGAACAGCCAACGCCAACCCAGAAAAAAAAGAAAAAAAAAAGGAACGAACAGCCAACGCCAACCCAGAAAAAAAAAAAAAAGTCAAAAGGTGGTCAAAAGTTGCGGCTGTGGGTCCCTCATGTGTGTTTATTTACGGAAATGCCATTGAGTTATGAGTTATGGAAACTGAAAACAACCTTTTGTTGTTTTCAGTTTCCATAACTCATAACTCAAGAATTAGAGAATTGAGTGATGGAAATAGAGTTATGGAAATAGAGTTATCGTTTGGCCAAACAACCTTTTTGCTATGGGTCCCACCATTTTTGAGTTATGAGTTATGGAAACTGAGAATTGAGTTACGGAAACAGTTAAACCAAACAGGCTCTTAATCATTTTATTCAGATAATTCATTTAGGATCCCCGCACTAGGATTGGAAAGCAATCAAATTTTTTGTTCATTGACTTGATGCAGTTCAAAGCTAAGTTTAACACTGAGAACTTGTCTGTGATTAAAGTTTTCTTGAAATGCTAGTTTGCCTAGAATTTCGAATTTGTAGTAGCACTACTGTTTGTTGCTCTCTCTCTTCTCCTTTTAAATTTCTTCCAGCGTTAGCTTGTAACATTATAATTTGATAGTCTTGTTACATCCATGTGTGCGCACACGTACATGTTTGTATTTTTTTTTCCTCTTTTAAACTTATCTCCTTCAAGTTAATGCCAATTGTCTGAAAAAATTATAATATTTAAATCTCAGGTTTTTTTTCCACATTGGATTGCAATACTTGTTCACAATATGGACTTGTTACATGCTATACAAGGAATATGATTATGTTGCATCGATGAGGTTGCGTTTCTTGGCTTTAGAACGCAGGCGTGTGGAGCAGTTCACGGTTAGTTGGACCAATAATTTCTCAAAAATAATCTGAGTAGAATTTTAAGCATTTTTTCAGTAAGAGAAAACAGCCATTTTATTGTTCGTCAATTTGCTTGTCGTATATCTGCTAAATAATGTGCAGTTTGATATGCAAGCTGTTTTTCATCATTAATTATCTGGCATGTCTTATTACATATCTTCATTATACATAACAGGCTTTGTATGAAACGCTATATAATAAAACCTGTGTGGGAAACATTGCAGCAAGTGGCTCAACATACTTTTTCCATGTGTTGCACTATAAGTAATTAAAATTATTAACAGAATTTGGTCTTAAGTAAAAGTCTTTTTTCAAAGGTACAAGAAGTTTAAAAATACTACTTTGATCAACATTATATTACAATGAGTACATTTACAAGGGGGATCCCTTACCTCTACCTTGGCCTCCCCCTTTGATCACAGTCCCCACAGCCAAGTTCAAAGGTACAATGAACTTGGCGCCTCTGTTACCCTGATCTCCAGTGGTAGTAACTAAAGCAAATTGGTAAGTAGAATAAATAACAAAATCACTGCTAGAGTCAGTTAATGAGACCTAACAAAGATGATTAGAAGCCTCACTTAGAGAACAAAACTCTTTTCTTGCCAAGATTTGAGATTTGACAAGAACAAATGATGGAGGAAGGCCAGACACAAACCAAGCAATGTGCATACACTTATCGCTGCATTGCTTTTACATCTGCGAAGATGGGTTGACAGATTTTATCATGAGTTCCAACTTTGCAATTCCTCCACCGTTTTAGGAATAATACTTTCTTAATAGTAATAGAAAATAGAAGTAACATAAACTTCAACTAATAATTCTCCATTGACTTCTCCCATAACTGTTGAAATTCTAAAATTAGAAGAAAAGAGTCTATCAATCCAAATGCTTTGCAAATGTCGCAAGACAACTGCATAAAAAACTTATTACTAATTTTATATATGCTGGTATTTTATAAATGTTGTGATGTAATACTTATAATTGTGATATACCTATAATGGTATAGTAGACAACAAACGTAAAACTTACAGATTTTACATGTTTGAACATGACTAACCCATCAAAATAACGACGTGCATTGCGTGGGTTAGCGACTAGTTATATATATATATATATATATATATAAAAACCTATTCCACAAAAAAACTACGAATTTGGGCATCTTTTGTTCTCCAATCACTATATTTCTCATTAGTTGGTGCAGGGGATCTGTCCCCAAACGAAATACTAAATTTTTTCTTACCCAGCAAAAACACTTTTTGCCCATTGAACATGATTTTTGTTACTCAATTTAAGGGAGGTCATTGAAAATTATTCAAGGAGAAAAAAAGAGGCTAGGATCAAAATCTTTCTTTGGCTCCATGATGTTGGCTAATTAAGAGATAATGCACAATTAACCAACTGTGACAAACTCCATGATCAAAATTGGTTGTATGGGCTCTTGATATTGGGCTTGAGTTTGTCGGTGGGAGGCAAGGACCACCGCGATGATTGTTGATTGTGGTTGGCAGTGATTGAATGAGATTGATTGGTGGTCGGTGGTGGTTGAGTATTATTTATGGGTGGGGTCGGTCATGGTCAATTATGGTTGCCAATAGTTGATTGTGGAGTCTGGGAAGTCAGTGATGGTTGATTGTATCTTTTAAGTTAAAAAGATATGGCTCTTCACTAAAGTTTAAATTAATGAGATTAGTTTTGGAAACTTTTATATTTTTAGTTAAAAAGACTATGCATTGATGCCTAGGAAGCACGGGTGCAGATTTGGGTTCAGGTGCGGGTGCAGTGCGGCGACTCAGCAATTTTTGAAAAATTAGCTTGTGGGTGTGGCGGGATACGTTTATTAATAAATTATTAAATATATTTTTATATATATTTTTTATATATTGCTAAACATATTTTTTCATATAATGGTAAACATAAACCAATTTAAGAGCAATAGTAGATAATGAAGTGACAAAATTTAGGGTTTGAGATGATTTTAGCGTTTTTTCTTTAAATTAGGATGTCAAAATGGTGTGTTTTGACAATATTTTTTATGTTTTATTTTTTATTTTTTTAACCACTTATTTCAGCCCATATTGGACCAATTTGGGCCCTGTTTCGGCCCATATTGGCCCTAATAGGAAAACGAAAAAAAAAAAAAAAAAATCGGTCATGTACGTGTGTGCAGCCGCCTCCATGGCCACACACGACATGTCTGTGCGTATTGGACTCGGGTGCGCCGACCCAATCGGCGTATCCGTGCTTTCCAGATTGATGCTCCCTTAAAAAGTTTGGTTTTCTAAACAAGATCAACAAAATGAGACAAAGGGAGAATTATTTATATATTAGGTATTAAGTACAAAATAACCAAACTATCCTTATAACATATACAATATTACTCACAACAATAAGTATAGGATGGCTTATAAGTGTCTAAGCTATTGTACTCCCTTTGGGGTGGGCTTGGGAGTTTGCTTATGGTGCCTGGTTCTAGTTGTTCTTTATTGGGCCTTTTACCTTCTTTTTTTTGCATGGTGCACAATCTGATGGAACCCTGATGAAGGATACATGAGTAAAACATTAATGATGAGTCTTGTTAATTTTAATTATAAATTTTATTAGAGCAATGTGTTCATCAAGTCTAAGAGCCCTTTGGACTTGGATTGTATTATGAAATACATTTTGTTTTCTTAAATTTGTCTCTATAAGATTTTTAAATTCATGGAAAATAATTTTATTTTTACATTTATTTTTTGCAGGTAGTGGTAAGGAATGTGCCATATGTTCCTGGTCACTCGGTATCTGATACCATTGATCACTTCTTTCAAACTAATCATCCAAATGATTATCTCTGTCACCAGGTACTATATTTTCGTAAAAGAATATTAATGGGTAACATTCTATTTCCATTTAATAATTCTAATTCAACTGGGATAATTTATTGGACAAACAATATACTGATGTTTGTGTCCCTACTTTCCTTATAAATCTTTGGTTAGTCTACATTATTTCATGATGGCATGTTTATATTTATTCAGGCAGTCTACAATGCAAACAAGTATGCTAAACTTGTGAGAAAAAGAGAGAGGCTCCGAAATTGGCTTGACTATAACCAGCTGAAGTTTGAAAGGCACCCAGAAAAGAGGCCAACTAAAAAGGTAGTTTGTTCTTATGAACTGAAATATAGCAAATGTGATTTGTTGAATGTATATCTACACATTTTTACAATTCACCAATTGATTATTGAGGCTTTAAATTTGATGGTTTGATTTTTACATTTTCAGACAGGATTTTTGGGGCTCTGGGGTGGAAGGGTTGATTCCATTGAGTACTACAAACAACATATTAAGCAGCTTGACAAAACAGTAAGTCATGACCTCTAACTCATCCTTAATCTATTCAAACTTTTGTGTTATCTGCATAACTCATTTAGCCTTCTCTATTGCTTTGTGAATTGTTGAATTGCTTTAATCTATTATCTGCATCCTTTTGTGCTAGTTGACACTGGAGCGACAGAAAATTGTCAAAGACCCAAAAGCTATCCTGCCAGTTGCCTTTGTTTCATTTAATTCCCGTTGGGGGGCTGCTGTTTGTGCACAGACACAGCAAAGCAAAAATCCCACACTTTGGTTGACAAATTGGGCCCCAGAACCTCGTGATGTCTATTGGCGGAACTTGGCCATACCATTTGTTTCTTTAAGTATCCGTAAACTTGTAATATCACTGACAGTGTTTGCTTTGGTGTTCTTCTACATGATTCCCATTGCATTTGTGCAATCCCTTGCAAATCTGGAAGGTCTTGAAAGAGTAGCTCCTTTTCTCAGGCCTGTGATAGAACTGTAAGTAAACTTATCTAAATGTATAGTTTTTGAATAGTATGATTATATAAACTGTGAGTAACCTTATTTGGAATTAGATTTCGTGAATATTATGATTATGTAAAATATATGAATTGCGTTAGTTTGTTGCTTGATGTGGAGAAACCTCTCATGTTAAAGTTCTTTACTTTAATTACTTGAAACCTGTGGCTGTCTATTTTGATCATTTGGCATAGACAATGTTCCTTTTTTCTTTAAAAAAGCATATGACTGGTGTCGTTTTGTACTAGGCTCACATGGATAGTTTTAGCTAATAGCATCAGAATGCATGGCCATTTTGTGCTACTTTGTCTTGTAGTGATTGTCTAATTTAAATTACCATGATCAACACATGTGGTTTAGAGCACTAGCATCAACTGTGCCAAGCCAAATGTCATTTTACTACACCAAAACTTACTTTATCTATTTTAACATACCATTTTACAATACACCTTACATCACATCTTCTATTTTAACATTCAATATATTAAAATAATATAAGCAAACATTTTTCATTCATTTATTTCTCTCTCTCTCTCCTTCCTTCTGAACAGTCTCTTCCTCCCTCAATTCAACTTTTTCCTCTTCTCAAAACCCAAACACCACCGACCCAGCCAGCACCGACCCAGCACCACTGACCCAGTAACCACCACTGACCAGCAACTGCCCACAACCCAGAAAAGCCAGTACCTACCCAGCAACCACCACCGACAACAACCGCCCACAACCCAATCGACCCAGCACCACCGCCCACAACCCACAACCCAGCACCACCTCCCTCCCTCCAATCGACTCAACAACCACCATATCCCAAAACCGAAATGCCCAAACCCAAAAACCCATTGAAAAATTACCCAAACCCACCACTGTGAGAGGCAAGATAGAGAGAGAATTTGACTGAGAAAGCTAGCTAAAAGAGGGCAAAAGAGAAAGCAGTGTGTTTTGTTGAGGGATATTGGTTGAGAGAGCAATCCTTCGGTCAAGAGAGAGAGAAGAAGAAAAGGAAGAGGAAGAGGAGAGAATGAGAGAGAAGAGATTCAGAGAGATATTTTTTATTATAGGAAGAGAAGGAAAGTTGAATAAAATAATGCCCAAAAATTATAGCACGAGTCCATACCGTGCCATTTGTAGAACATCACTGTAGCACCATGATATTTCTTTTGGCATTTGGCACACCTGATGCCAATGCTGGTATTACTCAAAGAAAAAGGGGGAAAAAGTTGCTTTAGAAGGTATATGAAAGTTACTGATTCACCATGCCTTAACACCAATTTGAAAATGTAAATATAAGTTTCTCCTTGTGTGTTGTAATGAGAACTGGATATGCCTATCCTGATTTCTAACGATTTCGATAAATCAGAATGGTCAAAATCCTATTATAACATACTAATTAAGGGTGTGCATGGGTCGGGTTAAGGGGATTTTTTGATCCAACCCACCATGGTGGGTCAAAAAAAATTCAATCCAACCCAACCCATCACATAAGTCCAACCCAACCCAACTCAACTCACATAGGTCAAGTTGGATCGGGTTGAACCCATGGGTTGGACAAATTTTTATTATTGTTAATTTGTTATTATTATTAAATTGAGCAGAAAAAAATATAAATATAAATATACTAAAAAAACCCAAAGATTAGTATCAATGTAACTTCTTAAAGGCAAACAACACTAATGACTAAACAACAATAGTAATTTACTAGGGTTTGTGTGAACTAATTGGCTTTTATATAAGATAGGAAGAACTGGTTATTTAAAAAAAATTATTAATTATATAATATATTTTAAATATATTGGTGGGTCGGGTCGGGTTTGGAATTTTATGACCCGAACCTAACTCGACCTGCTATAAAAAAAATTTTTGTAACCCAACCCAACCCAACCCACCAAGCCCTAAAAACCGACCCAACCCAGCGGGTTGGGCTAAGTCGAGCCGGTTTTGGCAGGTTAGCGGGTTGGTTGCTCACCCCTAATACTAATAATGGGTTATTTCCATGACCATGCATAAATGGTTGATGAACTTTTTCATATCCATTTATTCTCCATGTGGCTTTACCTTATTCACCAATAGGACTCATTTTTCTCTCTATGCAATGATAATATGATCTTTATATCTGCTATTTGAATCTCTCAATTTATGTTCCTTACATTGCTTCATTTATGCTACCTTTATTACTAAATGTACTATCATTTTTTATTAATAATATGAATTTTCAAATTGCTACCAAGTTGGGAATTGATTCAATTATAAACCTTTAAAATATGTACTTATGTTTGGAGTTGACTGATTGATCTGCTGGTGCTTTCTCACCATTATTTGTGAGACATAGCATTTTTCTTATATCATGGTCACTGTAGTAGACTACTCTAATCTAGTAGTTGTTTATTCTAAAATTTATTTTTCTCTTATCATCCTTGCAACTTTTCTGTCAATGTCTTGCAGAAAATTCATTAAGTCATTCCTGCAGGGCTTCCTTCCAGGTCTAGCCCTTAAAATCTTTCTATACATTCTTCCAACAGTTTTGATGATCATGTCAAAAATTGAGGGACATATAGCAATGTCAACACTAGAACGGAGAGCATCAGCAAAGTACTATTACTTTATGTTAGTGAATGTATTCTTGGGAAGTATCGTGACTGGAACAGCATTTGAGCAATTGCATGCTTTCCTTCACCAATCTCCTACACAGTAATATTCCATATCTTATTACTTAAGCTTTTATTATTTACATGTTTGAGTACCATACTTATTGTAGGTTGACGGCTAGCACAAAATTTAATCATTTTATTATTATGATGACTATTATAATTGTTTATAGTATTGTATACATTTCAATAGCATATGTATTTTGTGTATTTATCCTGAGAGATGCCATACGGTTGTTCAAATGAGATGATATCTAATTGTCAGTTTCTGTTCTGCACTTCAGTTTTCCATACAATGAGGTATCGTATTCTGGTGAACACAGTTATGGGATTATAAATTTGCTTGGGCTAATTGGAATTTTGTTGTTATTTCTGATGCACTATATATATTTCCCATTGGTGTTCCAGATTTTTTTTTTCTTTGTTAAGAAATCAAATTTATGACATTTAGAATATAATATAGGTTTTGATTAAAAGAATTGTTTATCTTCTTCCATTCTTTTAAGCTACAAGCCATTTTTATATTGAGGTCTTTCTCATAGAAAAGAAATGAAAAGACAAATTTTAAATGATAATAAATTTTTTTTTAAAGTTTTTATTTTGTTTTGTTTTTGGAAAATGAGGGCTTTATAGGAATATCATATCTGTGCTTGCATATTTTGAAAAGCAGTGATTTCTCTTTTTGGTAGAAGGTCCACATTATGCTTTGGAAGTAAAAGTTTGTCACTTATCTCCATAAAGGTCCATTAGGATCCATTTAGCCTTTTGATCCTAAACTGAAAAAATAAAACAACAAAACAAAAAACAAAACTATAACATTGGTTTTGTATATCTGCAATACATTTTTGACAAAAGGGCAAGAGCTACAAATTTGCACCACTATGACTTCATTACTTGTCATGGCAGTCATAAAAATTATCTAGTTGTATCATTGCAATTAGAATCATACCTAAACTATTGCTTGATATCCGCATATAATTTCTTATGCAAATAGTTCCATTATATTCCAATCTTAATAATCATGCTTCCAATATCTGTCACCTAATTGTTCTATGGATTTTTGTTTTACATACAACAATAAAAAAATTTATAATTTTTTCTATAACTATAATTTATGCATCCAGCTCGATTAATTTTTGTTGAATCTCATTCTTTGTAATAGGATTCCTAGAACCATTGGGGTCTCCATACCAATGAAAGCTACTTTCTTCATCACATATATAATGGTTGATGGGTGGGCTGGCATTGCTAGCGAGATTCTTCGATTGAAGCCATTGGTAATATTTCATCTAAAGAACATGTTTCTGGTGAAAACTGAAAGGGACAGAGTAAAGGCAATGAGACCTGGGAGTGTTGATTTCCCAGAGACTCTCCCAAGTCTCCAATTGTACTTCCTGTTGGGGCTTGTGTATGCCGTAGTTACTCCAATCCTTCTTCCTTTCATACTAGTCTTCTTCGCCTTTGCCTACTTAGTTTACCGCCATCAGGTCAGTTTATTCACATAGCTTTATTTTGCTTTATAGAGGCTTTAGGAATGATTAGAATTTAGGAATTACATTGCAGGATTTGTGAGAACAATTAAGAAACATGTAATATTGAATATGTGCTAGATGAAAGAATTTAATATAAAGAAAAGCACATGTAAGTCAAATTTGATAGTAGTTAAATATATATTCACTGAACACAAAATTGGAAAATGATACAAATTATTTATTTTACCTTAAGTTTAGCATATATCCTCATCAAAATTGTGTAGGTATTTGATTAGATATATTGATAACCAAAAATACTAATATTTGTAGGGCTTCTCCTTTTTTTTTTTTTTTATTATTATTTTTGTGTTTTTTTTTTTGTTGGGGGGGGGGGTTAGGGTTGTTTGAGGGTAGATATTAACTTGTTTTTATGATCATATATTTGATTTATAGTTTTTTATGGTTTGTTATTTTTCAAATTCTACTTGTAATGTTAGACCCTGTTTGATTTCACAGATAATCAATGTATACAATCAACAATATGAGAGTGTTGCTGCGTTCTGGCCACATGTCCACAGCCGCATAATAGCAAGCTTGTTGATATCCCAACTTCTTTTGTTGGGACTGCTTAGTACAAAAAAAGCTGCCAATTCCACTCCTTTGCTTGTTATTTTGCCCATATTGACATTGTCATTCCATAAATATTGCAAACATCGCTTTGAGCCTGCATTTAGGAAATTCCCACTTGAGGTAAGCTCCAAACTATGCCAACAATTAACTGATAATTCTTTTCTACTTATGCTTTAGTAATATATTCAATATAAATAGCTAATCTATTAAAATGATAAACTTTTGCAGATGAAATTGCATTAATAATACATATAATAAAATGAAAACTAGACACAAAAAAAAAAAAAAAAAAAAAATTAGGACATAATAATTAAGGAGGTTACAGAGACTATGACTTTGGATAGAATAGAATGGAGAAAAAGAATACACGTGGCCAAGCTTGACTAATTTTGTTGAGAATCCATAGCCGACCCCAAAAATTTGGGACTAAGGCTTTGTTGTTGTAGTATAATAAAATGAAAATTAACTACCCTTTTGTTTAAAACATGTCATTAGACTTGATGATAAAGTCTAGCGATTGTTGTACTCATAGTTCAGTTCAAGTCTCTCGAAGACATTTCAAATTTAAATCATCCTCACTGTTTTTAGCCCCTCCCCTGACTACCTACCTGTAAAAGAAGGGAAAATTTTGAGAAAACAACTTTCCCTCTAGTTACATGGTTTTATAAGTGAACCGGGCCAACCACTTTTAACATAATTTCCACACATGTTGCTTTGATCCTTATTTAAGGCATAATGCCTTCACTTTTAAAATAAAATTTTGATCCTCAAATGTTTGATTTCTTTCGCAAACTGGTTTCTCCAACCTTATTCCTTTGACAGAGTTCATGTAAGTTTGACTGTTGCATCCAAACAGTTAAATTATTTTTTTATCAAAGCAGCCTGAATGTATGAATTTTATGTTAAGTAATGGGTGTTTCATGACACAGTAAATCATGTTTGGACGAAACCCCTTTCTGGATGGATGCCTATTATGTAGGAGGGAAAGACCCACTAGCATTGTTCTTATTTTTGGATGAGGGAGATGGGGACAGAGAAGAGAAGAGGAGACAGTGGCTGGAATATATTAATTTTCTAGTATATTTTTGCCACCTTTTCTTCTTTCCCTCTATCTCCTTCCATTCCAAACATACTATGTTAGCATGTGCTAAAAATAGAACAGACATAACTAGACTGCCCATATTAAATTTACTAGTCCCAAATATCCACAACAATTTTGCCATATCTATTTTGTGTTAGATGGAGATTTGCTATGGGTTCATTTTGTTAATATAGATGAGACCAACTTTTATTCAGCAATTCAGTGATAAAACAAAGGGCATTTGTGAGAGTTCAAGGAGACTAAAGTTTTGGATGGATAAGTTTGTGCTTCTTGATTATTCATGTGATGGCTTTTGATTCTTTTTTTTTTAGTTGACTCAAAAGAGGCATGTCAGTTTTTATTAGGATGCTGATAAAATTATTTTTTCTTTGTTCGTTCATCAGGAAGCCATGGCAAAGGACATATTGGAACGGACTACAGAACCCAACCTGAACTTAAAAGCTTATTTAGCCGATGCGTATTTGCACCCAATTTTCCATTCATTTGAGGAAGAAGAGGAGTTAGTCGAGGTGAGAGTCGACAAACATCAAACACACGGAGTTGCTCCCTCAGCGGGTGAAATCAGCTCCCCCTCCCCACCCCATGATGTCCATCATTCTCCATCCCCACCTCATTATGTTAATTATCCATCCTCCCCACCCCAATATGTTTATCATCCCTCCTCTCCACCACGCTATGACTATCGTTATGAAGTTGAGCCTTGAACTAATACTCCTAGCGTGCTTAAGAGAAACCCTAGCCAGTTCTTTTAGGCCATTTAGCATCTTATCACTGTGCGTTGAGGTTGTCTATCTAATTGTAATTAATGTTTTCATCAATGTATTGTGGTTGGGTTATGGCATTTTCTTCTATTATAATTGAGGTTACACGTCTTTTATTGTCAGGATGTTAGAAATGAAAGCTTATAATCTTTGAAATTTCAGTCAAAACAGGATATTATAGTAAGAAATAAATAGATATAGATCCCGGAATCAGATAAGACTAATCGACAGACTCTTTAGCCTTTCCTTTTCCATCTAATTTAATTGGTTTATATTCATTCGAGGATAATAAGATGTTTAGAAATTACTTCAATTCCAACCTCCCCCTATAATTTTGGTGTTCCTTTTCCCGTGATCTCTTGGAAATATAATTGAAAGCATCAAGCTTTTGGAACAAGTTCCTTAAGCATTTTTATTTATTTATTTTTCTAAGGGGGGTGTGTGGCATGTCAGATCTTGACCAATTAGGAATAATGGTATCATGTCAAATTTGAGTTCAATCCATGTTAAATTCCGGGTTTAATTTGTTTGGGAGTTCATAACGAAATAGAATGGAATGAAATTAATGAGTAAATTATTAGGGAATGAAATGCAATTGAATATTTTTAAGTAGTGAAAGGAATGGAAAAGAATGTAATACTTTTTGCATGTTTTAAAATAAATGATGGAAATGAATATAAGGTAAGTAACTATGTTTGGGAGTTAATAGAGAGAAATGAATGAAATCATTTTATAACAATAAATTGCTAAACATGTAGGGGTGTAAGTAGGCCAAGAAGTGACCTACAATCCCTTTTTTTTTTCCTACATAATAATAATAATAATAATAATAATAATAATAATAATAATAATAATAATAATAAGAACAACAACAACAACAACAACAATAATAATACAATTGTTTAATTGTTTCAATTTGGTAAAATTTTTGTTAGAAAATTGGATTAAAATTGGACAAGATATATTTTCATAAGAACTAGAAATGCACATTCCCTCAAAACCAAGTTTAAAATGTTTATTTTCATATAAATGCACATTCCCTCATAGCGTAGTTTTAATTTGGCACTTTTCATATAAATATTCCCATCAAAATCAGTTCTCACCATAGTCTAGACAAAGTAGATATAAAATAATCCATTCAATTGTAAACTGCTTTTATTTTTTATTTCAGTTTTACTTTATGTGATATGTCACTCTTGATTCTCTTTGCATTATTTTTTGGCATGAGAAAAATATGACACCTAAAAGAAACATACATAACTTTTTGCTAACTTGAAATGCCGGTCTTCTCATCCTTTAAGGTGAAGCATCTTAATGTGAAATGCATTTGTTCCTTTCCCTTGGAGTTCTTAGGATAATTTATACTCTGTCCTGACCATTCACAGTAAATAAAAAAGGGGGTAGTTTAGAATTTTTTATTAATATTTAAACAAATCTTCAATCACCTTTTTGTTATCTTAAGTTGGTCCTCCTCAAATCAAATGATATTTGACCAGGAGGAGCACTTAGATTATAGATTAAAAACCAATATCAATTTATCTTCAAGCCAAGCCTCCTGCTTAGTTCAAATCTTTGCCAGACTCATCAGGATGGGGATACTCCTTAAAGAAACTACACCATTACAAATAAAAAACATAAAACTCCTATTAACTAATCCTTCAATTATATTGGATTAAGTAGTAGAATAGAATTGCATACAAAAGAAAAATCATACTCTCTTCACGCTATTGAATTTGGTTGGGCTGCCAATGATACTGAAACGCAGCCTATACCTTGATTCATATTTGAACCTTAGACTAAAAGAGGAAAAACTGTACTCAAAGTTTTGAAATTTGTAATTTTCAAGAATCAGCAATAGCACACTATAGACTATACCTTTGGTTTGGGAGGTGGAGGTGGTGTCTCCGAGCTTGGTGGAGTATTCTCAATCTTAAGTTGTTGCTCGTCAATTCTTAAACTGTTCTTGGCTCGAAGCTTAATAATTCCTTGTCTAAGAATTATGCTTTTCATGATGTTCCAATTGTGTCCGATTCAGATTATCATTTCATTTTCATATGTCCATAAAACAAAACTTATTAGTGGAAAAAAAAAAAAAAAAACTATATAAAACATATCAAAATAAATTGCTCTTTTTTTGGGTGTATTTATTTGTCCTTACTCACTCTAAAGAATTAAACATTGTAATACGTAAATTGCAAAAAATAATAGTAATTTAATTTTTTTTTGAGTAAACAGTAATATTTATTAGAATACACATAAAAATAGTAATATTAGTGTTTTAAATCGGGTTTATAATACATTACACACGAAATTTTCATTTTTTGAAACTTTAAAAAAGTAAGTATTTATTTTGCAATATTAACTTGGCCATATCATTTGACCAATAAGTGCAAGCTGCTTCCCCTCACATAATAGTGTCTCACGATTAGATTATGTGTTCTATTTCATCAACAAAGAAAAGAAAAAAAGATTGCATATTCTATGTGTTCTTAACATTCATGCCAATTTTTATACTAATCAAATGTTATTTATCATTTAATCCATAAACTCATATTTTATGTTTTATTCTAAACTACAAAAATGTGAATTTAAACAATTGATTGATGGCATGACTATTAATCTTTGATCATTTTGAAATTTTGCAAGCATAGAAAATATATGAGGATAATGTGTTAGGAGTCTATATCATTGGGTGTGATGGGCTTGTATTGGTTGTAACAGATAGTTAGTTACTATGGGTTAATAGTTAGTTACTATGGGTTAATGATTGTTACATTGGTTAATAAAGGGATGAGTGGTTAAGGAGGTAGTTAGTGGACCATGGGTTAGTTAGAAGGGTCCACGGGTATAAGGGGCATAAACTTGTAACAGATAGGCATTGATGAATAATACTCATTCAGTTACTTTCTCTCTCTCTCTCTCTTTCTCTCTTCTCTTCCATGGAGGTCAGGTCCCCTTGAAGTGACCCACATCATTTTCTGCTTAATTCATTAGAAAAACCCTAACATTTGGTATCAGAGCCTTTGATCATTTCATAACACCATGACAGAAACACGTTCCACTTCACAAATTCCCAATTCACAAAATTCAGAGAAGCAAAATTCAGAGAAATTGGCGGCTTTAGCAAGGATCTCTGAAAATCATGAACATGCATTACAAGAAATCCAGAAGCAATTGCAAACCATCGCTGGGTTCATGCAAAAAGTTGCGGAAGCAGAGGAAAAACGCCAACAGATCCCAAATTCAGGTTCCCGAGCTCTTCTTATCAACAATAATGGGGGAAATTCAAAGTCTTCAACCCTCAATTCTATCAAGAACCTAAGATTGGATTTTCCAAGATTCTATGGAGAAGACCCTACTTGCTGGGTTTACAAGGCCAACCAATTTTTCTCATATCACAACACCCCAGGGCACCAGAAGGTGATGATGGCTTCGTATCATCTAGAGGAGGAAGCTCTTATTTGGTTCCAGGATGCAGAGCAATCGGGTGGGTTTAGTAGCTAGGAGGTCTTCATTAAAGCCTTGCAGACACGTTTTGGTGTCACTGCGTATGATGATCCTATGGAGGCTCTTACTAGACTCAAACAGACTTCCACGGTGATAGCTTACAAAGGTAACTTCGAAATTTTGTCAAATAGAATTTTGGGTTTATCTGAGACACACAAATTGAGTTGTTTTCTAAGTGGGTTAAAGGATGAAATTCGACTACCTGTTAGGATGTTGGTTCCTAAAACTCTTAATGAGGCTTTTGGGTTGGCAAAAATTCAGGAGGAATACTTAAGCCATAGTAGGAAGGGAATTAGGAATACAATTGAGAATGGTAAAGTTTCAGTTTTTGGGTCACCGAAGTTAGAACCAAGAATAGAATCAAGAACCAAATTTCCTTTACAAAGGTTGACTGGAGCCCAAATGGAGGAAAGAAGGAAACAGGGGTTATGTTACAACTGTGATGAAAAATGACAAGTTGGGCATAAGTGTAAAGGGGCTAAATTGTTTTTGTTGGAGGGGGTAAATGAGATAGAACCTAAAACTTCTGGGATACCACTGGTGGAGATTACTGAGGAGGAAGTTTTGATGGACAATACAAATGTTAGTTCAAGGAATGAAGTTAATTCTGCTGAGATCACCTTGTATGCTTTGGTGGGGAATCCTACTGCCAATACCATGAGGATAAAAGGGAGAATCCAGAATCATGAGGTGGTGTCTCTCATTGACTCTGGGAGCACCCATAATTTTTTGGATGCTGCTGTGTTACCTGTGCTGCAATTGCACTTGGATACCTCTCAGATATTAGAGGTTAAAGTAGCTGATGGCACAGTTATTAAGACTTTGGGAAGTTGCCATGGGGTCAATATCACTTTGCAAGGACATAGGTTTGTGTTGGATTTTAATGTCTTACATTTGGGGGGTTGTGAGGTAATTTTGGGTACCCAATGGCTGAGTACTTTGGGGGTAATCAGTTGGAACTTTCAGTTGTTGACTATGGAGTTTCTGCATTTGGGAAAAAGGGTATTTCTCAAGGGATTGCAGCCTGCTTCCTCGATCATTTCTGATGCTAGCAAGCTTTTCAGTGGGTCAACAAGGAAGGGTTTAGTGCTGCAAATTACGACTGCAGCCCCTGTGTCCTTTGACCAACCCCATTTTCCACCTGTGCTGGTAGATTTGCTGAATGAATTTTCCAAGGTTTTTGCTGTTCCTACTGGCTTACCACCTATCAGAGGTCATGAACATAGCATCAACCTCAAGGAAGGAACCTTGCCTGTGTGTGAAAGGCCATACAGGTATCCTCATTTTCAAAAATCTGAAATTGAAAAGATAGTAAATGAGTTGCTAGAAGTAGGGTCAATACAGCCTAGCCAAAGCCCATTTTCTTCACCTGTTTTGCTTGTGAGGAAAGCTGATGGAAGCTGGCGTATGTGTATAGACTATAGGGCTCTTAATAAGGCTACTATTAAAGACAAATTTCCAATTCCCATTGTAGATGAGCTATTAGATGAATTGGCAGGTGCTTCAGTGTTTTCTAAGCTAGATCTCCGGTCAGGTTATCACCAGATTAGGATGAAGAGTGAGGATGTTCCTAAAACTGCCTTTAGAACTCATGAAGGGCATTATGAGTTTTTGGTTATGCCATTTGGATTGACTAATGCACCATCTACTTTTCAGGCCTTAATGAACTCTATCTTTAGACCCTATTTGAGGAAATTTGTCCTAGTGTTTTTTGATGATATTTTAGTCTACAGCCAGTCCATGGAAGCTCATGCGTCTCATCTTAGAACTGTTTTGGAGGTGTTGATGTCTAACCAGCCATATGCCAAGCAGTCCAAGTGTGTATTTGGCTGTACTGAAGTTGAATATTTGGGTCATGTCATCTCTGGGGAGGGTGTCAGGGCAGATTCCAAGAAGATTTCAGCTATGGTTCAGTGGCCTATACCTGATTCTGTCAAGGCTTTGAGAGGGTTTTTAGGGCTGACTGGATACTATAGGAAATTCATTAAGGGGTATGGGGCTATTGCCAAACCTTTGACTGATCTCCTAAAAAAAGATTCCTTCCATTGGAATGATAAGGCCTTGGAAGCTTTTACAAAGCTAAAGGAGGCTGTGACTCAGCCCCCTGTGCTGGCTCTCCCAGATTTTTCTAGGCCATTCATCATTGAGTGTGACGCTTCAGGGAAGGGTTTGGGAGCTGTGTTAATGCAGGATCAGAGACCAATAGCTTTCCACAGTCAAGCTTTGAAAGATAAATACCTTCATTTATCTACTTATGAAACTGAGTTAATGGCTCTAGCTTCTGCAGTTAAAAAATGGAGGTCTTACTTGTTGGGTAGGCCTTTTGTGGTGAAGACTGATCATCAAAGCCTTAAGTTCTTGTTGGAACAGAGGATTGCTACACCATCTCAACAGAAGTGGCTTGCCAAACTCTTGGGATATGCCTTTGTGGTGGAATATAAAAAAGGGTGTGATAATAGGGTGGCAGATGCCTTATCACGAACTTTTGGATCTGCTCCTGATTTGTCTACTTCTATTTCTGCTTCTATTTCTGATTCCAAAGCAAGTTGCCTAATGCTTTTGACAGTCCCTGATCCTACTTGGTTGAAGGTGTTGCAAGATAGTTATTCTTTGGATGAATCTGTCCAACAGCTTATTGCTGCTGTCCAGGCAGGGACTCCACCTAAGGGTTTCACTTTTCAGAATGGATTGTTATTTTACAAAGGAAGGTTTTACATTGGTCCATCTTGCCCCCTTAAGGTTCAATTTCTGCATCATGTCCATAGCAGTCCCTTAGCAGGTCATTCGGGGTTCTTAAAGTCTTATCAAAGGGCAAAGAGTGATTTTTATTGGAAAGGGATGAAGACTGACCTTAAGAAATTTATTAGAGAGTGTGGTACTTGTCAGAGGATCAAATCTGATACCTCTTCTCCAGCTGGCCTGCTTCAACCATTGTCTATTCCTAATACCCCTTGGACTGATGTGAGCCTAGATTTTGTGGAGGGCCTTCCTAAATCTATGGGGTTTGAGGTTATCTTGGTGGTGGTGGATAGATTAACTAAGTATGTGCATTTTGTTCCTGTCTCACATCCCTATAGTGCAGCCAAAATTGCTTCTCTCTACATGCAACATGTCTTCAAACTACATGGAATGCCTTCTTCCATTGTTAGTGATAGAGATGCAACTTTTACTTCTTTGTTTTGGTCAGAGCTATTTAAACTACAAGGCACTGTTCTAGCAATGTCCACTGCCTATCACCCTCAAACAGATGGGCAGACGGAGATAGTGAACAAATGCTTGGAACAATACTTGAGGGCTTTTACCAGTGATAGACCTCATCAGTGGGCTTCTTGGTTACCCTTGGCAGAATTCTGGTTTAACTCCTCCTTCCACACCAGTTTGAAGCTAACTCCTTTTGAGGCTTTGTATGGTTTTCCTCCCCCTAAGCTTCACAGTTATGTTCCTGGCACGACTAGAGTGGCTGCTCTAGATTCCTTGCTAAGTCAAAGGCAGGATGTTCTGCACATCTTAAGGGATCATTTGGCTGTTGCTCAAGGCAGGATGAAGACACAAGCAGATAAACATAGGCAAGAGAGGTCCTTTGCAGTAGGGGATTGGGTTTTCCTCAGGTTGCAACCCTACAGGCAGCAGTCATTGGCTTACAAAGGAAAGTGGAAGTTGTCTCCAAGATACTTTGGACCATTTAAGGTGCTGAAGAGAATTGGGACTGTGTCTTACAAGTTGGAACTGCCCCCAGAATCAAAGCTCCACCCTGTGTTCCATGTGTCGTGTTTAAAGTTGAAATTGGGCCAACATGTCACACCCTTACCTACCTTGCCTCCAGCAGATGATTCAGGGCAAGTGTATACGGAACTTGTTGCAATTCTGCAGACCAGGAGTAAGTCCTTGAGATCCAGAGTCATAACTGAAGTGTTGGTGCAGTGGTTGGGTGCCTCACCTGAAGATGCAACTTGGGAGTCTCTACATCAGTTGCAACTTTCTTTCCCTCACCTTGTGGGCAAGGTGCTGTAAAAGGGAGAGGTAATGTTAGGAGTCTATATCATTGGGTGTGATGGGCTTGTATTGGTTGTAACAGATAGTTAGTTACTATGGGTTAATGATTGTTACATTGGTTAATAAAGGGATGAGTGGTTAAGGAGGTAGTTAGTGGACCATGGGTTAGTTAGAAGGGTCCACGGGTATAAGGGGCATAAACTTGTAACGGATAGGCATTGATGAATAATACTCATTCAGTTACTTTCTCTATCTCTCTCTCTTTCTCTCTTCTCTTCCATGGAGGTCAGGTCCCCTTGAAGTGACCCACATCATTTTCTGCTTAATTCATTAGAAAAACCCTAACATAATGTAATCAAATGATGAATCTGTTGCATCCAATTAAAAAGTCTTAACTTTAAATCCTTGTTGAAAGCCTTTTAAGAATTCTTTAAATCTTTTTTTTTCCCAATATAATGTGATCATACAAAATCTTAAGCACTTTAAGAATACTTCTCTTCGCAGAAATACATGTACAAGTATAATTTTATATTAGGAGTAATTACACCCCTCTCCTTTGAGGTTTTGGGAAATGATACTCCACCACAAACTGGAAGGGAAAATACATTTTCCCCCATTCACACCCATTTGATCAAACTCTATTAAATTGATTTTAAAAATGTTGATTACTAACTTGATCTTTACTTAAGGGAATGTTTCTAAAATTATCCTCCCTTTCAAAATCAAAATTCAATGATTTAAAATTTTAATTAAAGAGTATTTAAAAATATTTAGTAATTAATATGACATTTTCTTTTCTTTTTTTAGTTTTTCAACGGGTTTTGGAAAGATTTACTATTGCAAGTATTTATGTGCTTGATAAACTTTGCATTATTATTTTGAATTGTTCAGCTATATTTTTATTAATCATGGTTAAATTTTGATAAAAATAATTTTTATAGAAATTTAAAATAATTTGTTACTAATATAAATAAAAAGTGAAGGGAGTATTATTTTCTTCAAACCTTAAGAGAGAGTACTGTTTTTTCCCTTCAGGTTTGGAGTGAAGTGTCATTCCTCCAAATCTCAAGGGAGGGGGGAGGGTGTAGTTACCCTTTTGCATTATTATAAAAGTTTTCACCTCAAAGACAAACCTCAAAACTACTACCTTTTGGCAGAACCTTAACTTAGTCTTTTTTAACTATATTATTAGATTCAGAATTTACGAATAACATTTATTATTGTGGGGGTTGGGGTAAGGATTGGGGTTCAAGTTTTCAGGATGGAATTTTACACACATACACTTGGATTAGGCTCAATGGCAGCTTCAGGAATTTTTTTTAGGGTGATCATCAAGAAACTCGAATTATACAAAATCTAATGAATAGAGTACTTCATTTATTGACAAAAAAAAAAAAAGAAGAAGAAGAAGAAGAAGAAGAAGAAGAAGAAGAAGAAGAAGAAACACACACAAATACATAAAATCTTACAATTTCCTTCTACAAATTTTCTTATTTTGAAATCATTGTGTGATAATCTTATTATCAAAGCCGCAAGCTATGTCTTTTTCAAAATTTTAGTTAAATAAAATTTTTCTTGGGTTTTTTTCTTTTGTTTATAAGGGCCTAATATATTGTTAAGTAGACCAAAGTTTAAGGACAAAGTTTGGAAACAAATTTAGTTGTGGCCTAAGGCTACAACTCTCATTAAACAAATTAACATGACTATTTATTTTGAAAATCTAAGTGTTGAATTGCAAATTTTTTATGTTATTAAAACACATCAAATTTCATTCCAATAAAATGTTATTTACTATTCGATCCATAACCTATTTAATTTTTATGTATAATTTTTTAAACTACAAAAACTCTAAATTCATATCCAATAAAAAAGATATATATTGAATGAAGTTGTAACCTTAGTCTACAATAAAATTTGTTGTCAAACTTTGTTCAAAGTGTAATTATGTTGGGCTTAAAATGGTGATTAGGCTAGAGACGAATTTATATCTTAGATAATAAAAAAACAATAAGGTTGAGATGGAAAAATTATTTTGTTTCAATTGCAATCAATTATCCAAATCATTATCAATATATACAAAATTTGACCATAGGTCAAGCCATAGAAGCTCCAACCTTGATACAAGACAGAACCTTAACTTGGTTTTTGTAACTATTAGATTAAAGGATAAAATTTGGCTACAAACTTGATTGTAGACAATGGCTACAACTCCACTTAATATATTTTTATTGGATGTGAATTTCGATAAATCTATTATTAGATTACATTTTCTTATTATATCCCCGTGCTTGCAAAATTTATAAAAAATCAAAGACCAATAACTATAGATTGAATAATAAATAAAATCTGATTGGCATGAAATTTTACATGTGTATTAAAAACATTTAAAAAAAAAGCAATCCAATGGTTAGATTTTAAAAATACGTATTTGTGTTAATTTTTTAAGTAAGAGTTGTAGCTTTAGACTATAACCAAGTTTGTACCCAAACTTTGTCCTATTTAGAATTTCAAAATATTTAGTCATATTAATTTTTTTAGTGGAAGTTGTAGCCTTAGGCAATAACCAAGTTTGTAGCCAAAAATTTTCCTAGATTAATTTTTTTTGATAAAGCTCCTAGATTAAATTAGATTAGATTTACATTGATTCTAAAAAAAAAGATTTGATTTATCATTTATGGCAATAACAAATACTTTTTATTTTCTCAAACCTTTTATTCCTTATCAATTATGTCAAGGAAGTGGAATACATATAAATTAGTGCACTAATAAAATGTTTTTCACATTTATAGACCCTACCTTTTAGAACTAATTAAAAGTCTTATTTAAAAAAATGTGTAAGGAAGTTTAACTGAAAAAAGGTATAAAAATAAATAAACGAATAAACAAAGTATGGTAAAAAGTTAATGGAGTATTTGATGAGATTAATAGTGGACATTTAAGGGCATATTTATTTAGCAATTTTGGGATAACATTTATTATTAGCTCATAGCAAACAAATCAATAACAAGGTTAAGGTTCAAGTTTTTTGAAGGGAACTTCATACATATATATATATATATATATCTACACTTAGATTAGACTAGAGTAGAGTTTCTATCTTGTATAAAAAAATAAAAGTTGAGATGGACAAATCATTTTCGTGTGTTCTAATAAGTATTACTGTTTACTAAAAAAATAAAAAAATAGGGATGTTTATCCCACATTGGTTGTGTGTATCAAGTGTTCGCTGTTTATAACCCCAGTCTACAACTACAAACAACTACAAAAGGACTTAACTTTTATAGTTGTACTCTGATTATGTAATGTATTATAAACCCGGTTTAAAACACTATTATTACTATTTTCGTGTGTGTTCTAATAAGTATTACTGTTTACTCAAAAAAAAATTTGTGCCCATTGAAATCAATCATCCAAATCATTATCAATAAATACAAAATTTGACCACATGTCAAGTATGAAAACTCTAACCACGAGACATGATAGAATCTTAACTTAGGCTTTTGCAACTATATATAGTATTAGATTAGAAGATTAGATTAGATTAGATACTCTCTCAATGATCTAGTTTTCAATGTCTTTCATGAGTCTCCAAATCCATCGGCAAGTCAAGTTAATTTTACCTATGTTATTTTTATGAGTCTGGACCTTATCTCCTCTCCTCTTGGACAAGCATGCATAACAAACACCCAACCGTGAAATTTAAGTAGAATGCGCTGTGAAAGTTATAAGCAACTAATTACAGTTTGTCATGTCAAAGTTCAATGATATTCGGGAAGATAAGCTATCCTTCAGACTTGGCTATAGACAAAAAAAAGAAAAGAAAAAAAAAAAAAAAGACAACTTTTTAATTTGCTAATGTGGTAGATTATTAGTAGCAGGTAAAAAAAAAGTGATATTAAAAGTAAGCTCAAATGAACACCAATAAAAGTTAATTTTTGATCTTTTAACTTCTTGTCAAAGTTCCATGATATCTTGAAAGATTACATGTATTCTTGAGACTGTCAAAACTTTTCACATTTGCTAATATGGCAAATTATCAGTGATTAATAAAAAAATAATAATGTTAATAGTATGTTTGGATACAAATCAATAACAGCTTACAAAGTCAAATATAGTGAAAAATGTTATGAATATTTTTTGAGCATCTAACATTGGTCGTTGAAAAAGAAAAAATGGAGACAACTTTTAGTTTTGAATTTGATTGAAGCGGTTGCTCAATGCTATTTTTGAAAATTGCACTTCCCCAATTCTTAAAAAAGTTGGAGCTATCTGTGTCTGTTTCTGTGAGCTGTAATAAACGATTATTTGTCTCTGACTTCTTCTCCGCGCCACATATGAATGAACGTGTAACAAATATAGCCTATTTCTGGTTCACTTTTGTTAGTTTTATACTGCCATGCCATATGATGGAGAATGAGAGCCAAACCAAACTAAACTAAACTAGTGGAATTCAAAAAACAATGACTATCAAAAACCCAAAACCTCACCCACAATGGTACTCGCCAGAGACTGGAATCTACTCCAGCACGTTCCCCAATAGATATGTCCCCTCAGATCCTTTTCTTGATGTTGTTTCCTTCATCTTCTCCCACAAACACAGAGGGTTCTCAGCTCTCATTGATTCCTCAACTGGGTCTTCCATTTCCTACCCAGAACTCTACCCCTTGGTCCAAGCCATGGCCTCTGGCCTCTACCACAGTATGGGTGTCAGACAAGGTGATGTGGTTTTGGTTTTGTTGCCGAATTCCATTTACTACCCTATTGTTTTCTTGGGTATTGCGTCTTTAGGTGCAATCGCTACAACCATGAATCCTCTCAGTAGTACACCAGAAATTAAGAAACGGATAACTGATTGTAATGCGTCCCTAGCTTTCTCTGCAGCTGAAAAAGTTGACACATTGCAAGCATTGGGTGTTCCTGCAATTGGGGTACCAGATAATGTGAATTTGGATAGGAAGAAAACTAGTTTTTCAGCTTTCTATAAGCTCATTTCTGGTGATTTTGATTTGCCTCCTAAGCCGGTGATTAAGCAGCAGGACACTGTGGCTTTAATTTATTCCTCTGGGACTACTGGGGTGAGCAAAGGTGCTATGCTAACACACGGGAATTTTATAGCAATGGTTGAGCTTTTTATTCGTTTTGAGGCTTCACTGTACCCGTATGAGGCTGTGGATAATGTGCATTTAGCTGTTTTACCAATGTTTCATATATACGGGCTGGCACTATTTGTGTTAGGATTGTTCTCTGTGGGTTCTTCAATTGTTGTGGTGAAGAAATTTGATTTGAATGAGGTGATGAAGGCCATTGATAGATATAAAGTCACACACTTTCCACTTGTCCCACCAATATTGACAGCTTTGACGACGAAAGCAAAGGATTCTGGTGGAAGTAGTTTCAAGAGTTTGAAGCAGGTTTCCTGTGGGGCAGCTCCTCTGAGTAGTATAAAAGTCGTAGAGGACTTAAAGCAGGCATTGCCTCATGTTGATTTCATTCAGGTACGAAGTCCCAAGTTTGAAAATGACCTTTAACAAAGCAATTGTAATTATTCCTGCTACCAGAAGTTTGGTATCTCAGATGTTAAAATGTACCTAAGTATCTTAGATGAAGGTCTTAATCAAAATACAAAATTGCACTTATTTTTAATAGACATACAATCAAAATAATGAAAATGATGAATCCCTACTTTTTCCTCTGATTCTTGGGAAACCTGTTGTATCCACAAAATAATCTGATTTGCAGCAAGCAGTAAGGTTCACCACTAACTGTCAGTGAAATTCTGTGGTAATAATGAAATTAGTAATAGCATCATGACTGTCCCAATCATTTCGTTCTTTTATTATTTGGTGAATTGTAATGGCCTCTTTTATTTTTGGAAACATCCAGTTGTAAATTTTGTCTGTTTTAGGGTTATGCAATGACTGAGTCAGCTGGAGTAGGAACCCGCGGCTTCAATACTGAAAAGATTCGAAATTATACTTCAATAGGACTATTGGCTCCAAATACGCAAGCTAAAGTGGTAGATTGGAATACCGGTTCCTCTGTGCCTCCTGGCAGTACTGGTGAGCTTTGGCTACGAGGACCTGGAATCATGAAAGGTAATAAGCTTCATCAGTTTCCTTAATTGTTTCTAGTCTTAAAATTATGTACAGTACTGTCAATACTAATCTGTATTTTATAAATTCCTAAATCTATGTCACTCTCCTTTTTAAAAATTTTGTCATGCTGGTATAGCCCTTTCCAAAAAATGAAACTAGAAAAATTTTCATGTTGGACATCATATTCCTATTTTTCAGCTTAATTTTGTTTAATTATGTTAGATACCTCGAATTCTTATTATTCCCATGATCATGTCCATATATGTTGAAAGTGCCATTCACTCACCTCTATGACTATGAGCATTTAAATGTTAATTTGACCTATGTGCTCCGTTTGTCTGCTAATGGTCTTGGACTGAATGGCATCTCCTTCCGCATAAATAAAGGGTGGAGGTTGAGGTCATTGGTGCAATCTGTGCATAAGTGTGAGTTATATTACTTATTATCATTTTTTTAAAAGAAGACTTCTATTTCTGTCAAAATCTTCTCTGTAAACTGGTATTTTATAGCTCCTTCTTTTATGGTGTCCATAGTTTTTGTTTCTTTGTCATTTTACTTGAATTATCATACACAACCATTGTTAAAATCATTCTCACGCATACCTGCTTAGCTTCTTATTTTAAGTACGTCTCATCATTCAGTTAACTTCTTGGGAGAATTACTCATCTCCAAAATTCAACATTTTATAATCCTGATATACAAGAGATTATTTCTGCCCTCATATTTCCAGGATATTTGAATAATGTGGAGGCAACTATGGCAACAGTTGATAAAGATGGTTGGCTACATACTGGAGACATTGTTTCTATTGATCATGATGGATACATTTTTGTACAAGAACGATTGAAAGAGATTATCAAATACAAGGGCTTTCAGGTAAGTTTAGATTCTGTGCTGTCTAATTTGCACCACCTACTCCTGTTCGGGTAAGTTTAGGAATCTGTTCTTTGTTTCATATGATGTTAAATTACAAAGTGGATGTTGTGTGCATAATTTTAACTTTGTTGGGGGAGGGGGTTTCGCTAGAAGAAAGAGCTCAATATTAAAGAACAGTAATATCTATTCTTGCAACTAGTCAGCCCTTTTTGAAACATTTATGCATGAATTTTCCTTAAATAAGTGTATAACATGTCTCTTCTGCAGATTGCTCCCGCTGATTTAGAAGCTGTGTTGATCTCCCATCCTGAGATACTTGATGTTGCAGTCACAGCGTAAGTGTGAGCATTTGAATGTATATCAAAAGGCCTTTGAAATTTTGTCAAGATGAAAATATCCTGTCTCTTTATTAATAGCATTTGTAGTTAAATGTGAATTCAGAAGCATTTTTCTGTGGGTTTATAGAGGAGTTCACCCTAGATCAAGCACATGGTGGTGCAATAAAGGAGTGACTATATTCAAGTACAACTGTAACATTGTTTATATCTTATTTAAATGGGATGTGATTAGAGTCAAGCATACTACATTACTACTTTAAAAACTAATCTACACTAAATGAGTGACTATTTTATTTTCTGAAGATTAAGCCTGTGTGTACTATCAAACATGTTCATAAAGGCCATCTCTAATTTCAATTTCTGATGTTCATATAAACTCTAATTGCTTGAAATTTTTATAATAATTTGTTATGAACTTACATATAAATATCATTCCTTTTTTCCCCCAGTATCTTGGATGAAAAATCTGGGGAGATACCAGTGGCATTTGTAGTGAAGAAGCATGGAAGCAAACTTTCTGAGGCAGCTGTTATTGATTATGTCGCTGAACAGGTATTCCATATTGACTTTGTATTTTGTATTCATATATTGATAGTTTCAACACTTTATTCTTTTGCTGTAACCCAAGCTGAGCATCAGCTGCTGGCTACTTGCTTTGCTGATGATGACCAGATCGTTATAGCTTTGAAAAAATGTCTTCTCGTGGCAGGTTGCACCATACAAGAAAGTCAGGAAGGTGGTCTTTACAAACTCCATACCAAGATCTGCAGCAGGAAAGGTCCTTCGAAGGCAACTCAGGAGCAACATGGCTTCTAGACTCTGAGAACTCTTTCTCTGGCTGGCCATAATCTTAAATTGAACAAATTAAATGAATAGACCTTTATCTTTGTATTTTTTGCTAATTATAATTGTTTAAATAAATCCATGACCTTCCATAAAAAAAAAAAAAAAAAATAAATAATCCATGACCACAATAGGACCATCATAGTTTTTTGCCAAAATTTTTTAATTCAAAATTTTACTGGATTGGAGAATGTAGAGTTGTCTCAATAAATGATTTTGTTGGAGGTGCCTTCTGGTTCAAAAGCTCAATAGGACCATCTTGGTTCCACCGGATCAGGGTTTCTGTGATCCAATTAAATTTGTACTCAATTTGAGGCCAAGTTCAACTTGAATAAAACATTTGATTCAACATCGTATTCAGTTGCTAAGTTTAATGTCGAATAAAGTGTTATTGCCCATTATAACCATTTTTGTTGTTAATCTTCTTGATATTGTTGTTATGATTCACACTTGGGTTTGTTTGGGATTTGCTTATTTTACTAAAATTGAAAACTTTTTGCTGAAAGTACTGTAGATAAAGTAAAAATTAGCTGAAATAGTATAGTGAGACCCATGAATAATATCAAAAAATGCAATGAAATCCATAAATAGTATAAAAAAGTGCAATGGGACCCATGAATAGTAACAAAAATAATCTAAATAGTAAAATAAGTTGGCAAAAATAATCTTTACCAAACCCACACTTCATCAATATTAATTTTAATGGATTGGGTTGGGTTCAAGATATACACCTAATGTAACTTTTGTTCATGTTATACTAATTAATTTCATTCTAATGTGTTTTTGAACTAATCAATAGTTGTATTATATTCTATCCTTATTCCCTACTTGCTTGCGAAATTTCATTAGAGATCAATAACTATCTCATCTATAATATTTTTAAATTTCAAGTTTTTTGAACTATAAAAATCTTAAATTTCAAGTTTTTTTAACTATAAAAATTTTAAATTTCAAGTTTTTTGAACTTTAAGATTATACAAAAAAGAAAGCATGAATTTATAGATTAGATAGTAAGTAACATTATGTTGAAATGTAGCTTGTGTTTGGGAATTGTTGATTAGTTGGCTTTTGCTTATCTTATGCACTATTTGCAGGTCCTACGTGAGTCTCGCAAAAGAAGTAGCTTATTTTAACATTTTGCTTATTATTGCATATTGCTCGAAGGGCAATGTCCATTACACGCATGCATGTTGCACACATGTTATACACACACCACTTTTGCAGAGAAATTGTGACTTGGAAGTCACAATTTTAGTTCAAGAAAATGTGTGTAAGAGATATTTCTCTAACTCAAACTTTTTGTTTGCTTTTTAGCTTATTGCTCAAAACTTAGTCAAAGAACTAGCTTAGTCAATTAAAGTTTTATGTGGGTCCCGCTCAAACTTAGTCAAAAAACCGGTTGGCTTTGAATTGCTTTTTGCTAAAAAAATTGGAAAAATTACACTTAACCACCTTAAATTATATCTTATATTACACTCTGCACCTTAAACTTTTCAGATGCACATTTTACACCATAAACTATGACATTTTTTACACTTTGCACCCTAATGCCAAGCTTATTGGACGAAAATCTAAAATTTTAAAAGTGCAAAGTGTAATTGGGAATATAGTTTAGGAAATTAGGAAATTAGCACCGTTTAGCCAAAATAGGAAATTAGCACTGTTTGCCAAACAATATAATTAGTAAGCACTGTTTTCAAACTATATTTTTTACTAGCATCTCAAGTCTAAGAGACTCAATTTAGGGGATATAAATCGAGTCTCAAAGACTCGATTTTCATGGTTTGATCACGTCTGATGTGGCATTTTTTCCACGTGGCGTACACCTGAAAATTTAGTCTCTAAGACTTGATTTATAAACCAAAAAAATTTTAAGTCTCAAGTCTCTCATCTTGCCATTCCCAGAAATACCCAAAAAAAGAAAAGAAAAAAGAAATCCCAGAGAGAGGCCTGGGTCACGTTGCGGCCTGGGTCTCACTAGGACCTAGGTCTCGCGCAGCCTGGGTCTCGCACGGCTTGGATCGCGCTGCGGCCTGGGTCTCGCGCAGTGGTGCGGTGGTGGCGTGGTCTAGTGCTTCAAAGAATTTTTAGGAGGTTTTCTACCAATGAACGCACTGACGAAGGTTTAGATTTTGTGTAATTTGGATGAACAACACTCTTGGTGTTTTATTTCAAAACTGCTCTTATAAATCGAGTTTCTAAGACTCGATTTCCAGATGGTCGCCATGTGGAAAAAATGCCACATCATACATGATCAGACCAGGGAAATCAAGTATTTGAGACTCGATCTATAGACCCTAAATCAAGTCTCTTAGACTCGAGATGCTAGTAAAAAATATAGTTTGAAAACGTGGCCTACTAATTATAATATTTGAAAATCAGGGTTAATTTCCCATTTTGGCCAGTTTTAGGGTGGTAAAGTGTAATTTCTCTTTTGTTTTTAAGGGTTCGAGAAAATGAGCAATTGAGTCTTTTTACGTGGTGCTATACTTTTATGTCCAAGTTAACCGCAAACTTGATGTCGGGTGCAAAGTATAACAAGGGTTATAGTTTAAGGTACAAAGTGTAATTAGAAGTATAGTTTAGGGTGGTAAAATAATTTGTCTAAAAAAATTAGTTTTTATATGGATTCACTCAAAAAAAAGTTGATACTTTAATCTACCATTTGCAGATCCCACAGCAAAGTAGTTCATGTTTTACTTATTCCAATCCTCCAACTTTTCTATAATACATTCAGCAAAAAATCAATGAGCTTATTTTATTTAACTTTTAGCTTTTATGTACAGTATTTTCAGACTTTCAACAAAAAGATAAATAGTTATTTCCAAACAAACACATAATTCAACGTTAAGATTTTCAAAATTTTAATCTATATGGTACTAAAAACTGAAGCGTAGCATTTAATGTTGCTACGCTCCCGTTGAGCCACATAAGCAACCATGTCATTTCCCTTCTTTTTTCTAATTTTTTCCCATGATTTAAAAATACTTTTTCTAAATATTTCTCATAATTTTAAAATACTATTAAAAAAAAATGATTTCCAACTCTACACCATAAAGCCCAATCTTACGTTAATGTTGTCAATGTTGTCTTTAATGCTAACCCCTTTGTCTCCCCTCCTCCTTTTGCTCTTCTTGTCTTTCACACTTTCTAAACTTCAGAATATCACCTTTCTAACGCCAAACTCTCTCTCTCTCTTCCCTCCTTGGTCTCTTCATCTCCTCTAAATCACTTCTTCGTATCTTTTCAATTGCCACTTTGCTAAAAAAATCACTTCTTCATACCTGTTCATCTCCTAGGTACGCATTATCTCTTCCTTTTGTAATTAACATTTTGCTATTCTTTCAACTAATTGAGCATTAATTCAAACCTTCTTCAAATTTGTCTCTTGATTAATGGTGATTCTTCCTATTCCCGATCAAGAGGTTTTTCAAAACATTCATTTGTTGCTTATTGGAAATAGAACACCCATTGCTTTATTTCTCTCTCTCTCTTTCTCTATATATATATATATATATATATATCTGCAATCTCTTTGCCTCCATAGATAAAGAGCCTATCAGCCTAACCTATACCAATGCAGAATCCAAACCTTCCCACTAATAAGCGCCCATGAAATAATCATATTTAAAGCCATGGATATTTGTTGTGGGGTTCTCAACAAACAAACAAACCAAAAAAAAAAAAAAAAAGCTTTTAGAATCAAAGCCCTTCAACCTCCAAACCAAAACATTGTCAACGTTAAAGAAGTGCTTGAACAATCTGTAATTCGGTTCTCACAGGTTCAGATCAGATATATAATATTTTGTGTATTTACAGCCATTGTTGAAGCTTAAACCGCCATGAGATCTATCAAACCATGAGATTGTCTCTGTCTCTCTTGCTCTCGCTACATTTTCTCCATTTCTATAGGTCTTCTTTGCTTGACTGTCATGGTGAAGGTTTTGGCTGTTGCAAAAGATGGACTGGTTGTGCTTGACCCGTTGAACCACTTTTTTCTTTTGTAAATTGCCTTGGGCTGTATTTTTACTTAATTGGTTTTTTAATGGGCGGACAAACCAATGTTAGCCCCTCTTCAATTTTTGTATTTTTTTTAATTTCATAAGTGATTAATGGGGTTGGGCATAATAAAATAATATTGGGTAATTAAATGGGCTAGACATGATGTAAGATAATTTAAATAAAGACTTGCATAAAAAGTAGTAGAATATTAACCTCTAACAAAAAGTTTAAGTATATTAATTTCATATATATATATTTATATTCATTGATTGAGATACTCAATATTTATTTATGTTTGCTTTTGATTTAATATTACTTATTTGTCTTATGAAAGTTATGATATATATAAAAAATATAAATATATTTGAAATACAAATATTTATATTTATTTGAATTATTTTAGTTCATTTTTATATTTTTACTAATTTAATATATTTATTTATTTTTAAATAATTATTAAATTAATTATGATGTCATTATGGTTCGACCTCAATTCGACTTTAAAAACCTTAAATCTCTCCCTTTTACGGTTCTTTGAACGGTCTAGATTTCAAAACTATGTTTGTAAATGACAATGTCATAAATAATCTCTACCCACTTGGTGTCACAAATTCTATTTGATCCCTCAAGACATTGTCTTTGCTTGAATATATGTCATTGGTATAACAAATCGAAGAGCAAATTATGGAGAGAGATCATAACTTTTCTTTTCTTTGTTTCCCATGAAAAAAGTATATGGGAAAATGGTTTCTTTTTCCCAAATTTGGTAGGCTATGGTTGGTCATGATTATTGAGAGTTGGAGCTGTTTGGTTGTTGACAATAAATGCATGAATGTTTTTAGAAAATGGGTCATAAATGTTTTTAGGGTTGGACAAGTTAGTTGTCAGTTGCAACTTGTGTGTGTATGTTTAAAAAAAAAAAAATTATTTCACACTTTGTTATTGAAACTGTGGGGCCCAATAATTTGTGGCCCTGACCCACTTTTACATTGGGACCCAAGGCCCGAGCCGAGGAGGGATATAGCCGAGAACATATAATAAAAGTCCAAGTAACCTTGAGACATAGCCGAGGATGACTCTGTCCTCGGCATTCCCGAGGCCTTCCTGAAAGAAAGGGCAAGAACGGTATAGGAACAGTTTTGAGAAAAACCTAAAATATTTGCGTTGATAGAAAAAGGACCCCTGGACAGTATGGCGACAAAGGACAAAGGGAAAACTGCCATTACTGCCATTGAATACTCTACACCTGACAGAACCATGCTCTTCAGCTTTTACAACCACCCTTAACCACTTTGGGTATGGGCTGATGGGACAAGTATCAGTCCTGGAAAGTCGAACCTACACGTGGACATAGGATAAGGGGAACATGCTAATATAAAAGGAGAAGCAAGCAGTCCAGAAAGAGGGCTGGGAAAAAAGGCCAAGAACCAGAGCCTCCCAGACCATCTCGAGGAGAAAGACTCATCGAGCGAACATGGTTTAATTCTGTATGAACACCACGACTAACCACCGTTCGGTGACCAAGGCCTAGCCTTTCAAACTCACGCTCTACAAATTATATTGTTTGGGCCCTTTAACGCACGAACCCAATATCATTTTGAGGTCATTACGAATTGAGTCCTTACAATTGGCGCCGTCTGTGGGAAGGCTTGTGTGTTGGCATAGGCGATGGGTCGAGAGAGTCCCCCTATCACTCCCAACAGCTCGTTGTAGTGCTCGAACATAAAGTTCCATTAGGGGCTACGCTTCGAAGCATCAGTAGCGTGGATGGTTCTAGGGGCTTGGCCGAGGGGCTAATCCCCCCAAACCAATGTCCCACGGCTTGGTCGAGGGGCTAACCCCACCCCACTTAAAAAGCTAAGTTTTGGACAGAATCAAGGTATTGCATGGTCCTTGGATTCAAACCTATAGGGAAACCAACTACTTAATGAAAAAAGCTAAGTTTTGGACAGAACCAAGGTATTGCATGGTCCTCAGACTCAAACCTATGGGGAAACCAACTCCTTAAAAAGCTAAGTTTTGGACAGAACCAAGGTATTACATGGTCCTCGGACTCAAACCTATGGGAAAACCAACTACTTAAAAAGCTAAGTTTTGGACAGAACCAAGGTATTGCATGGTCCTCGGACTCAAACCTATGGGGAAACCAACTACTTAAAAAGCTAAGTTTTGAACAGAACCAAGGTATTGTATGGTCCTCGGACTCAAACCTATGGAGAAACCAACCACTTAAGGAGAATTCTAGATTGCTTAGACCTACGGGATGATTATATACTAAAAGTCGGATTAAGTCCTGGATGGAATGAAGATCCTGGTTTGTCCTCAGATCCTCAGTTCTAAGGGAACTGATGCAAACAAGCGTTTAAGTTTGGTATGATCGTACTTCAATTCTCGGACCAGATGCCAAAAATGGCTAAGGCTATGAAGGATATTAAGAAGGTGGCAAAGCATCCTAATACTTGGCGACTCGTATGGGCAGCTCATTTTGGGTTACCCCTCCTCGGATGATTACCTCCTACATAGTACCGAGCATTCAACTGTCATCTTGGTTCGTCTTGGGTATGTAACCTTTTTCAGGTCGGCATTATTGTGCCGGATAGTTTCAATAAGCTTGGAATAATATATTTTTCTTAACAAGGGCCTCAGCCCTAAGTATCGTTTTTTCAGGTTGGCATTATTGTGCCGGATAGTTTCAATAAGCTCATAAAGATATCTTTTTCTTAACAGGGGTTTCGGCCCTAAGTATCGTTCAGAATAATAATAATAATAAAAAAATCATATAATAGCACATCCATTCACAGCATAACTATTGCAGAAAAGAAAGAATACATAGAGTAAAATAATGTCAATTTTTATTAATATAAAGAGGTAGTACAGTGTACAATGAGGGGCTTAAACAAGCCTATGCAAGAAGCTAATTACAAAAAAAAAAAAATATATATATATATATATATACAATGAAACGACAAATCTTTCTAAACTCTGCTCCAGTAGCGATCGTGTATGAGAGGGTGACCCCCTTTGATGGAAGAGGAGAAGAAGAGGAAGAAGTAAAAGCACCAGGATGGATCCGATGATGGGAAAGAAGAAGAAGGGGAGGCAAAATGAGACACCAATGAAGGAAGAGAGGAAGAAGCAGGGATACTTAATCCCTGCGTCAGCCCTGACTCCTATCACGCTGGTACCATATTAGCTATGCTCGAAAGAGAGCGGATGGTACTGATGATGAGCAACCCTAGCTCTGTTGCACCAAAAATTTGATGCAATTAACACCTGCTTTGGATTTTGGCTGAAGGAAGAGGAAAAATATCTTGAGTCTCTGCCTACCTTGCCCTGACCGAGCCATCTTAAGTTTCGGAGGGACACGGTGCTTCTGGAGAGGGTGTGGTTCCTTCACCCCCGCTTTTACCTCAGACATATCACACTTTAAGGTTTGATTGCGCTGATAAGGAAAACTTTGAGCGCAACTGGAGGTTTAAGACTTTAGAAAGACTAATGGGTTTATGCGTAAAGGAAGTGACCTCCTGCCTTGCTTCTTATACGAAAGGCAAGACTGGTGGCATTTAATCTGTACAGATTTTCAAGGAAAGCTCAGAGCGAGATAATTCCCGCTCAACTCCCTATACCGTTTACAACCGTTGAATGGGCAATGCCTCGTGAAGGGAGCTTATTAAAAACGCGCCTCGTACACTGAAACGGCAGAGGCGTGACGCGAGTAAAACTAAATGAATGTCTTATGACTGGGAGTGTTTCCCAGGCAAACTAAAAGACACCGATAATAATGAAGGACAAAGCTGGGCCATCCATGATACATGCCCGATATCACCAAAACCCTCCTCCCCGACCAAGAGGTCGGGCAGCAGGATTTTGAAGGGCTATTGTGGGGCCCAATAATTTGTGACCCTGGCCCACTTTTACATTGGGACCTAAGGCCCGAGTCGAGGAGGGATATAGTCGAGGACATATAATAAAAGTCCAAGTAACCTTGAGACATAGCCAAGGATGAGTCTGTCCTCAGCATCCCCGAGACCCTCCTGAAAGAAAGGGCAAGAACGGTATAGGAACAGTTTTGGGAAAAACCTAAAATATCTGCGTTGATAGAAAAAGGACCCCTGGACAGTATGGCTACAAAGGACAAAGGGAAAGCTGCCATTACTGCCATTGAATACTCTGCACCTGACAGAACCATACTCTTCAGCTTTTACAACCACCCCCAACCACTTTGGGTATGAGCTGATGGGACAAGTATCAATCCTAGAAAGTCGAACCTACACGTGGACGTAGGATAAGGGGAACAAGCTAATATAAAAGGAGAAGCAAGCAGTCCAGAAAGGGGGCTGGGAAAAAAGGCCAAGAACCAGAGCCTCCCAAACCGTCTCGAGGAGAAAGACTCCTCGAGCGAACAAGGTTTAATTCTATATGAACACCACGACTAACCACAATTCAGTGACTAAGGCCTAACCTTTCAAACCCACACTTTACAAATTATATTGTTTGGGCCCTTTAACGCATGAACCCAATATCATTTTGGGTTCGTTACGAATTGAGTCCTTACAGAAACAGTTGTTACGTTGTAGGATATAAGGTCCCAAATTCTATAGATTTAATTTTTAACTTATCCCAATGAAAAATTATGTATTTCTTTTAATAATTAAAGTACTATACAAAGAACAAATAGAGGGCTTATGATATTGTATGTATTTAAATTATAGGTGGGCAATTTTATCCAAACAAAAAAACATGTCTCAATTATGGCTTTGTGCAAAAAAAAAAAAAAAAGTGTAGCAAATATGCTATTGCAATCCTACTTTTTTTTTGAGTAGATGTTTGTTTATTTTATTTTGGCCATACAAGAAATGCACATTGCATTGAAATGTTTTTCGTATAAGGTTTTGTAATTCTATTTTAAAGATCAATGAACACTAGCCTTTTTAGATATTGAATATAGACTTCCAAAGATATGCTTGCTATTTTTCTACTTGAAATTTCCAATGTTGTATGAAATTAGAACTTCTCTTTAAGGAGGTGAATGAAGAGCCAGTCATGGAAAGACAAATGTGACCTTGAGCAAGAGAAGATTGTTGAACCATTCAAAAGGAATTGATAAGGATAAATATTTAATACTCACAAATAAGGATAAATACAATACAAATACTCTTTTTTTTCCCGATGACAACTTATTCTTATCCCACGTATAGCAAAATAACTTTATTTCCTTACCAGCCCAAAACTAGACATGGCACTAGTCTTTTTTCAAAGCCATCTATTATGCAGGTTTGGGCATTATATTTAGAGATAGTCATGGTTTTTTTGTTATAGTCCATAATTAATTCATTGCCAAGGAAACCCATTGTGGATGGCAGCCATGCTCTATTGAGTGTCACACTCCTGTCATGAACTGTGGATCGGGGATTTGATTGCGGAGTTTGCCAACTCAGTTGCTAGCATCAATTGGGTTGTAGGAACCATGCTTGAAGGAGATTTCGGATGTGTTAGAACAAATTCATTCATTTTGTGAAATAGGTAGGACATATATCCTATAGAACAGTTTCTAGATTGTGTAATAAGTAAGCGTAAGTGTTGGAGTTCTCTCTTTTGGAATTTTCCCATGCATCACATGGGTTAACGACTAGTTTAATCAAAAATTTATTAAATGAGGTAATATTAATCAAAAATTACATGAGGTGTAACATGATCCTAAATAATTAGTTATCATAAACTTGATGACTTTCATGTTATGTTGTTTGCTTTGTGGGTTCAAAACCAAATGGGTAAGTGTGTGTGTCTATATATATATATATATATATATCAAACTTGATTGCTTTTTATGTAATACTGTTTGCTTTGTTTAATTGTAAACTTGCTGCCTTCTGGTGTACATAATTGAACATAGTTTATGCTGAACAAAGCACAGCTGAGCAGTAGGATTCATAGGTGAAGGATGCCCAAAGGGTGAAGTAATTGAGATTGTTTCCTCGGTCAACCTATCATGGATTGTCTTGCTCGTTTGGCTACAAAGCATTATCCATGAAATTATGCCTAACCACAAGGTGTTTGACTGTTTGTACTATTTGGGGCTATTATTTGAAGCTAATGTGTCCGTGATGTTTACAGTTGATTTGTTTTTGGAAATGACTGTTAGAGGCGAATTAATTACTATAAATAACCATCTGCAAAGTTTGTTCAGCGGCTTAGAAAATAGCATGTAGAAACTGTCAGATATCCTGGCAAATGTGTGCTATGTGGTAACTAAGGCTAGACTAGGCATGGGATCTTAGTTAAAACTTCTTTTTTTTTTTTTTTTTTTGAGAAGAAAGATCTTAGTTACAACTTAAGAGTATTATTGAGGGAAGAAGAGGTCTCAGAATTTGCCTTGTATTGATTGCATTCTTTCATGTCTTATTCAGAAGTGACTTCTAAAAGTTGATTACTACTATATATTTCTATGAATGCTTATATACCCCTAATCTTGGAATTATGCAATTGGGGTAGAATGAAAGCATGCAAAAAAAAAAAAAAGGTCACTGGATGTAACAGGATGTGACAACTTAAAAGCAATAGGTTCTACGCTAATTTTTACATCTTATATATTATATAGTAGATTGTAATTGGTTACTTGTTCAAGGATGGAGCCAGAACTTTGAGTTAAAGGGATGGTTTTATTGTTGGTTGTGTGTGGCAGTTTTAACCTTTAACTCTGCTATACACGAGGGTTACGTGGTTCAATTTAACAACATACGTTCATGAAGGAAACCCTAAAGGGCCACATCAATAATATATTAGAGTGTAATACAAATTTTTGTATTATAATGAACCATAACATGGGTAAATATAGAAGGCTAAACCCTAGACTAGAAGGATTGAGCTTTGAGCCTATTACATTGGGCTAACATATCTCTAACAAAAACAAAATTATTTTGTTTAGAATTTTTAAAAGGTAGGGTTGTTTATTTTTGATAAAATTGGTTGATTGTGCTAATTTTTTTTTTTTTTTCAACTATTGGTAATATTTGTTGTTGAGCTATTTTTTTTTTTTTTTTAGGCTTGTATATTTTGTTTTAGATTTTAGACCTACAAATTTTTTTTATGGTCACTAAAAACTCTTACAAGAAGATGAAGTCCCTTTTCTATGTACGCATCCACTCCAAGCAAATGTTTTTAAATTAGGAATTAACTTTGAAATAGACCTATCTTTTCACTTTAAACTCACGATTTAAGGGGTTTCTTTGGCACTAAAAGCTTTAGGGGGTGTTTGGTAGGGGTGTTTAAACAACAGTTTTCAATGTTTAAACACCCCTATACGTATTTTCACAACGTTTTTTAACCCACACGTATTTCTACGACACTTAAATAACGATACTAGAAATCTCTAACCAAACGGGCCCTTAAACAAGCCTTATTACAGTGTCATCTCATTATTTGTTGTTAACGTTTGGTTTGGGAGAATTCTCCCCCTTTAGATTCTAGAGAATGTGACGTTTGGCAATCTCGATACTTGGGAAAATAAATATTTTTATGTTTGGATTGATTAAAAATCTAATAAGAATCATGAGAATATGAGATGCCTATACTCGATTTATTTCTAGGAATCTTGTTAGAATTATTAATTTTCCCAAAAATATCCATTGATTCATATCAAGTCTTTTTTTTTTTTTTCACTCCAAATAAATTATAAGAAACAAAAATATAAACTATAAATCATGAAAAAATCAATAACATTTTCTAAATGACATGTATAACACAAAAATAATTATTTGAATTGTCAATTTATAATTATTACTATATTTTAATTTTATTTCTATTAGTCAAAGGGTAAAGAGGAATGGGTAAAATTGTCAATTTATTTAAACAATTGTAACTTTTTTCAAGCGTGGGAATATAAATACCTACATTTTAAAAGATAAATCTGAATTTTTACAAAAAGGGGGTCGACCGGTTGAGTGGGAATGTAGATTCTCAAACATCTGATTCTCTTGTGTGATTTGCAACCAAAATTTCAACATTTCTATGAATCCTAAAATATTACCCCATACTAAAGGCTTAGGAGTCCAATACTCATAATAAAGATTACTAACAGAATTGTTCTTTATTCAAGTTTCAGGAACATACTATAGGGATTGAGATAAAATGAAATCCCTAGATATTGATCCTAATCCCACACTATGGTATCTCACTTTTGTTCTACAGTAGAATTACCTTAGGTTATGGGGTATCTTGGTAGTTAGGAAACATGATTTATCATTGTGCTTGATTAACATGAAGATTCTCAATGGTATCTTCTTCTGTTTGAACTTTTAAGGATTTTGTTTTATGAAATTTTCCTTTTTGGGTTTTGCCTCTGTTTGGATTGCGTTTTGAAGTCTGCATTTGTGCATTTGTTGAAAAAATTGGGTATCACATGACACTATTCACGGACCCACAAAAATCATCCAAACACAAATTTCAATATAAATTTGGGTCACACAACAATATTCATACATTTAAAAATTATTTCGCAACAGCATTTTTAGTTTTCAGCAAATAAGCGATATCCAAACACACTCTTAATGATTAGACCATATAATAGATGTCCCCGATCCAATGATGCTAAAAAGGCTAGTAGCCACTTTTCATCTCCTATAAAAATTTAAAATTAAAAAAAAAAAAAAAAAAAAAAAGGTTTTTGGTGTTTCTCCTTTTGCCACAATTTTGGGCTAGTGAGTAGTGACTTTGAGGAGAAAAAATAGTTTATATATACGAAGTGATTGTCCACTACTAACACTACTTTTAGTTGTAGAGAAACTATAGTTTTTCTTTTTTAAAAACAAATTTATAAGTACGATGAAATTTCAATTTATGAAGTCCGTTCCGTGGTGATTATTATTATTTTTATTAATGGAGTTTGAATCCTAGATTTCTCAGTAAACTTCGAGAGAGTTTATTGACTCACTTGTTAGGTTACACGCGTGAGTGAAGTTTCATATTGAATAATGATGAGAAAAATGAGTAGCTAATATAATATAATTGAGCACATACTCATTGGGCTTAAACCTTTTGGATTAAAGTGTCTTTATATATTATATTAATTATTCAAGGAAGGTCCATGTTTATCTCCCCCAACACAACTCACTATAAAAATAAATATATGTGAGGAAGAATA